>NC_043995.1:11267500-11507500 GCF_902150065.1 Myripristis murdjan | reverse complement strand
CACAACATTTTCTAAGGAAACTGTGAATTCACTATGGAGTTCCTCAGACGTAATTCTAGTCCTGTAGGAGTATAGCAGCTTTGTTGCTGCCTCACAAATCTCCCTGCATCCACATCCAGCGCCATCATGGAGGTCAGTTTTAGTACTGAACTGAAATAGGCTATGGTGAAAAAGCGACATCTGAAAAAGATAGAAACAGTGCTGATTTGATAATGTTACAAGTAAAAGTGACTGATAACATAAGGTGCATTTCCAAATATAGGCTACAGGAAACTGGTGAGTTAAGCTCTAGCCCCTCTGGTAGCATTTTGTCTTGGCTATGGAGCTACTAGTGCTGCTAACCACCATCTATTCAATATTAGATATGTGCTTAACAATGGATGGTGCTCAGCTCCAAGGAAAGTATAAAAGAAAGGAGAAAATTGGAGCCAAATGTGGAAACTCTGGTGCGGTTGCATTGCGGCAAATGGGTTTGGCTACCAGTTAATTAAGCTAGTTTAAGGTTGGTATTACCCCAGCCAGGTGGCAGAGTTATTGGTAATTATTGTTAATTAGCTCACATTTAATGAAGTCACCCCACTTACAGTAATGTCAACTCAAGCTGCTGATAAATGTGACAGAATAAGTTGACGGATGACTGTTTCCTCCCATTCTGCAGTGGCAAACAAGGCATTGCAGCACATAGGGTCAAGTGGCTATTCACCTCCTACAGATTATCACTGAGTCATACGAATTATAAATGTAAACAAGTCAACATTATGCCAGACTAGGCCCATGTTTGTGTATCCAGCTACTGGAGCGAGCAGGACTAGAGCTTGGCCCCGGCCCAGTGTTGTGAGATGCCTAATGCACACGTTGGATAAGCACACGGCAGTCTGCATTATGTAAAGCATGTTTTGTGATGCAGCCACATCTCTCTCTCGAGCCTCAGTACAAACGATGTAAGTGGAGTGGTTTATGGTGGGATTCTCCCCGCCCGTCCCACTGACTTCGATATTTGTGGCATGGTTGCAAATTTAGAGAGCTTGTCATTTTCTTCTTCAGACATGAGCTACATTTTGAAATTGCTAAGTTTAGAAATCCAGACAGCTGTTCTCAGCAGCACTTGACAGGACTTCCAGTATAGCTGCCAGTGGGTGCATTATTCTTCTGAAAACCCTCCATTACAAAATATTATAGTGATTTTCTGCTGGGGTTGAATAGCTTTTTCTATAGAGAGTGTTTGCTCTGTTCAATATGCTCTCTATGAGGGTATTTTTTTTATTTTTTTTATTTTACTTCAGTTCAAGGAGAATTTCATTCACCGTTATTTATCTGTCTCTTTTAAACAGGCTGATAAAAGGTTTGAGACACAGATGAGACGGTGTAAGAAGACAGTTTTATGTCTCCAGACCTCCTCTCGTCCTTCTCTTTGTCCTTTCCTGAGGCGAGCTGGCTGCAGCACCTGTTGCATGTCTCGACCTAATGCTGCATACCTCCCCTGCAGCCTTCAGCTGGGAGACAAGAAAAGGAGGGACATTAAAAAGAAAGGAATGAAAAAGCCAGGGAGCTGTCAGATAGTCAGACACCTGGCCTGTTGGAACGGGCGGGAGGTTATTAGGGGGAGCGGTAGGTGTGTATGCATGTATGCCTGTGTGTGTGTGTGTGTGTGTGTGTGTGTGTGTGTGTGTGGCGCTGCCAGTCTTTGGCTGTCAGAGCAGCAGAATGAGAAGAGTGAAGAAGAGAGTCAGACAGAGGGGGAGGAACACAGACAGAAATAACCTGTCAGGAAGTGAGAGAATCCAGAGAGATAATGAGAGGAAAATATCCTTAGTTTGCTGGTAATAGTGTCATTTTCCTTTTTGGAGGAAAACAGAAAATGCAGCAGTAACATAAACTCCATACCCCTGTGTCTTTTAAGGAAATGTAATCCATATCACAGTGTAAAGCGCTGTATGTGTGTGTGTGTGTGTGTGTGTGTGTGTGTGTGTGTGTGTGTGTGTGTGTGTGTGTCTCCCTACACTCACTCTCAAATCCTCTCTCCCCCGTCTGTGTGACGCCGGGTTTACATGATGTGGTTTCATAGCGTTTTCTTTCCAACTATTTATTCGACACATCCGCGCGCACGACAGCACACTCAAAACAGAGGAGGCCTATTGTAGCAGACCAAGCATACAGGATAATACATCGTGTTTTCTCATATTCAGTATGTCTCGGAGTCTGCGGGTCTCGCTGTTGACCTTTGCACCAGCTGAGCTGTGTGTGTGTGTGTGTGTGCTCTAGAAAAGTGTTGAAGGCGCTAAGTATCAACAGCGTGTTCTCATGTTGACACATCCACACCACTGCACCCCGATCTACATGTCTGGACGCTAATTGGCAACGCTAAGCCTGCACCCACCGAGAAAACAGACGAAGATGTCGGATGAAAGGTGGGAAGGCAAACCACTGGGAATACAGGGCATTCGACGCTCCCCCTGCTAATAGTCATTCATTTGCTTTGTGGTGGTGGAAGTTCTCGGTATCGTTGTCAATGGTTTGGACTTTGCTGAGAAATCATATGATTCCTTCACGTCTGGTTTTTATGCCAGGTTTCACCAAACCATAATGAATCTCACGGCGATGCAATCAGCAAGCGGCGAGGCAGTCCCGATTTAATTACACATCCAGGCGGAGTTGTTATTCCAGCCTTCAGATGTGCTTCCTTACATTTTAGACTTTTAAGTATAAAACTCATTAAAGGTGCTGCGTGTAACACAAACAAACCAGACCGTGGCTGAGATCATTTGTAGCCTCATGCCCATGTTTCATGCCGGTGGTATTGTTAGTGCTAATGTTTCTCCAAATTCAGATCAGATTTCCTGGAAGCCCCATTAGGGCAGTCTGGACAAAATGCTATCATTCAGTGTGTATTGATATACACCGCCAACAACCTGAATGAAGAATGTGATGGCAATGTGAGGTATCCCTTTGAGTGAAGGATCTATAGTCTCCTGCCTCTTTTCCCCTTCTGTTGGAAGATTGGTTTTCTGATGCTATTTTGCCATTTCACACACGTGTATTGCTCATATAATGCCTCAAAGCAATGTGCCTCCGTGCTGTAAAGCATTCCTGCAGATTTTTTGTTGAAATGCAACCCACGGGCACAAAATGTAAACTGCAGTGTTGAAGCCAGAAGAGGCTGCCAGTCTTCTCAGCGATGGCCTTGTTTGTTTATGGTAATTACACTGAAGTCTCAAACTTGTGTGGCCGTGATTTATTGCTGTAAAATTGCACGCAGCACCTTTAATCACTTGGGCAGTGTTTTGGATTCATGACATACTTTCAGATGCAGCCATGGTAGCAGTCCTGACTTGATGTGCTACCCTGCATTACTGTACCACTTTTCAAACAGTTTCCCTTGGGGATGGAGCAATGGGTGCAACAATGCAGCAGTTCAGCAAGCAAGTCAAAATGGGACCTCGACAATGCCTGCATCTGCATGAATCCGAGGGCAACCTATATATACTGTATGTCATGCTGTTTCGGAGCTCCTGGGTGCTTAAGCTGCCAGCCGAAGGACGCTGGCTCAGGACATTCCAGTCCAGGGAAGAATAATGGTATCCTTTCACAGGTGGAGGGGTCTGGGAATGTTGTAAACGGCTCCAAGATGGGGAAGACATCTCAAGGGTCTGAAACATTCCTTCCCTCAGTATTCCTCTGAATTGCAAAGAGTGGGAGAGGAGAGGGAGGAAGAGAAAGAGAGAAGGCAAGCAAGTGAAGGGGGGAGGGAGAGGGAGCAGTCAGGGGCAGATTGGAGAGGCAGCAGATATCTAGGTCATCCTGGTGAGAAATGAAAACGGCAGCTTTTCACCTATGGAATAGCTTACAGGTGAGGATGAGAAAGTGGAGCACTCGAACAGGGCTTACACACTTTGCCTCTCATTTCGGTTTTTGCTCACGTTATCTGGGCATGGGTCATGTTTTGTTTTGTTTTGTTTTCGAATTTAATGAAGGTTCATAGTTGAGATATGCAGTATATTTTCTTTCAAATTATCTGTTATTACTGCTGCATTCCTCTATCACTATTTATTGTGCCACTAAACAAACAGAGTAGGCCACCCTGTCAGTAGATAAGCTGCCCGCCCTCCTAAAACAATTGCATTTGTACTTGTTTCTGTTCAGATGTTTGCTGTCACGGTGGTACAGAGGCTTCATCCAGCCAGCCAGGACAAACAATGTCTGAGACAACCACGGCTATACTGTACCATAAGTCTTTTCAAGGCTTTTTTTTTTTTTTTTTACTAGGCTGCTAGATTCATAGAGCTACACTGTTTATGACACTTAATTGAGCCACTCTATGTAATGGCTGCAAGTGGAAGGAACATACAATATGGCAGATACGACGCAGTCCTGCGCCACAGTAAATACAAGGCTAGCATTTTGTATGCCACAGCTATTGCAAAATCATTTTTCACACAGCCTTCAGTGGGAAAACAGTAAAGCCATAGCAGGCGGTGACAGCATATTTTGTGAGGTATGGCTTTCCCCTGCCTTGCATTGCGTGCAGAAGGCAGCACTGAAATATGAGTGTGTCACAGTCGTATTGGTCTCAGCTGGATAAGTCCAATTTTGCTGAAAGCTACTGAAAACACAAAGCAGGCTGACACAAGCTTTATATTCTCTGACTTGCATATTCAGATTGATGCAGCATTAACAGGATGCATATGTTTTTAACGCTCCTCTCTCTTTGTCACCACATTCCCCATACCTGATGTTATTCTGCTTTTCTCTCCATCTGTCCCCCTCTCTTGCTCATTTCCATTTTGGGTAACATACACTCAAAAGGTCACAATGCCGCTATCACGATATCACACAGCAGAATAACTTGCCAAAGAACAATTTGTTTTTTCTAGTGCCTTTTTATTCTCCCTTGTAAGAGTGTGAATCATGTACATTTGCTTTCCACATGCATGGAGCCAAGAGATTTCAGAGCACCCTTTGGGAAGCCCCCGCAGGAATTTGAATGTGCTGTTCAGTTTACAGTGCAAATGCTATCTTTGCAATTTATGGTTCTTCTCCATTATAATCATGGTTCTGTTGGTCTCCCTCTAACTTGTGTTTTTTTCTCTTTTTCCTTTCCTCTCTCTCTCTTTCTCCCTGTATCTGTTTCTTTTCCCAGGCCTGGAGAGTGTGGTCAAAACTCATCTTTGGACAAAAATGGCTGATCCTTCTCTCTCCCCTCATTCTCCTCTTCCTCGCCATTTCGGTGATGATGGTGACTTTCCCACTTCCTTTACCACCATCTGAGATCGACCGGCTACCGTCTCGAGTCCTGAGTTCTGCCGGAGGAGTCCGACCCAGGGTCAGAGTCATGGCTCCCCCTCCAACTGCAGCCTCCCAGCAGCCACTCAGTCGCCCTCTCCTGCCCAACTTCCACAGTGGGGCGTGGAAAAGAAACAATGGAAAAGAGCAGTCGGAACATTTAATCATGGTGGCCAAGCCACCTAAAGCTTGGGGGAATATCTCTGGCACAGCCACAAGAGAGAGAAATCACGCAGACTCACGCAAGAATAAACACAAAGGCAAAGGCATTGCCTCCAAAAGGAAAGAGGAGCCAGGCGCCAGGCAGCATCCAACCAATCATCACCATCCCAGTCTGCCAGAGTTTACAGTCAACAACTCTGGGCCAAAGCATAAAATTAAGCTAAGCAACCACACTGCTGTGGTAGAAGTCGCTGCAAAGGCACACATTCATCTTGAAAAGAGCCAGTCCACACCTTATATCCCTTTTCCAGCAGATGCCCAAATAAGTGACAGAGGAGGTGCAGGCAGACAAGCAGGCAGATGGGCAGACAGACATGCAAACAGCCATGCAGACACCCAAGTTGATGGCAGGCATACAAGCACAAAGCTAGCTGAACATAAACAAGCTTTAGAAAAACACAGACATGCAACAAAGCACTCGAGGAAATCTGACAAAGTCAGTAAGGAGCAGCAGGCTGTGAAAAAGCCCTCCAGGGATCTCAACAAACACCATAATCTCTCAGAGGACCCAATTGAAAGGAAAAAGAGTCTCGGCTCGTTGGACCGTAGCAAGGCTTTGTCCAAGCCTAAGTTAGCAGTAAAGAAGGATGACGGTGGCCGGTGTCAGAACGTCAGGGAACAGGACTTCCCAGATAGCGACCAGAGAAGAATCAGGATCAGTCCAGATCTGCAGCCTCTTCCCTGGCTCAGTGAGGACGATACCCAGAAGATGCAGCTCCTTGCTGGCGGGGAGGTGGTCAGCAAGGCCAGGGTGCCGGCACATGGACGTGTCCTCCAAGTCGGCCTGAATAGTCCTCCTACCAATCAGCAGAACCCACAGGTATTATTACTGACGCTGCCACAAGAAATGGAGATTACTTTATTTTCTGTTTCACACTAGGTAGACAGAATTACCTTTTCGCATATCTCTCCTATACACTCAACCCTTTACACATACATTATTTACATTTCAAATGATTCCCTAGAGTCAGCTGCAGTGCCCCTGGACTAGTTAGGGTTCAATGTCTTGCTTATTGCCTTGAAACTGTGCACAACAGATATCTACCCTCCAGTTGCCAGATCAAAGCTGGAGTATACCTTCCTGGTTGTGTTGAGGATCAATCATACAAACCTCATGTTATTTGTCTATTTTTTTTTTTACCTGTCTGCAAGCCAAGGGCAAGGTCCAAGGGCAATACTGATATTGGGTGTGGTGTTAAGTGCAACATGTTGTAAAACTGCATACATTTTATGAATGAAATGGAAATGCAATGTGTCGAAAGTGTAACAAAAATGTATCTATCTTATCAGACATCCATGGGACCTCAAAAGAAGCACTCCACCCAGCACGGTGCTGCAGCAACCCACAGTGAGCGCTGTCAGCAGGGGAGCTGCTCTCTGATCAAACGCAGCGACGACTGGTTTGAGGTCTTTGCCTTCCACCTGGACAGGGTCCTGGGACTCAACAGAAGTCTCCCTGCGGTCCTAAGGACATTTCACAGTGCGATTCTGCCTTACAAGTACACTAGCGGTACCCCCAGGCCTGTGGTGTGGTGGGACCCAGACATTCAGCACCTGGCTGACAGCGACAATGACCAGAACTCTGTGTCGCTGAAATGGGTCCAGTATCAGGAGCTGCTACAAGTCCACTGTGGGAAGAATGCAGACCTGAAGTCAGCGCCCTGTGTGGGGGTTCACCACTCAGAGTGGGGGAGACTGGCTCTCTTTGACTTCTTATTACAGGTAAGAGATTGAGATTGAAGAAAAACAACTCTACCCTGCTCTACTCCACTATTCTACTACTCTAGTAAGTGTTTTTCCTCTTGCTTTGTTTGATGTCATCCTACAGTTAAGGGAACACACACACACACACACACACACACACACACACACACACACACACACACACACACACATTTAATCTTTTAATTATTGAGGACAGAGTGTTTTCCTTCCTGGGAAGGGTGAGGCTGGATAAAAGGGGAAGAGAACCTTTTGTCAGATTCCTACATGAAAAGGGAAATTGTGCGAGGCATGGGGCTGCTTTACAGTAAACCTACAGAACGATGCATTCAGTCAGCTTCAGTGGTTTCTGTTCCACTTTCCACTTTGCGTCTTTGCTGCATTAGCAGGGCACGACTTTCCAAACAATTTCTTCAGAGGTCAGTGCAATAGCGCAGCAGCAGTGCAGCCAGCCAGTAAATTGTGGCAAAAACCAAAAGCTGTGGAGGAGAAAGGCTTAGCCTGACCCACAAATAAGCTGCTGTCTCCCTTTTCTCTATTTTTATCTTTTCTATAAACTTTTTTAATCTGTCGGTCTTCCCGAGAACATTGATTTTTGCTTTATTGAATGGAGGTGCAGAAAAGATTCTTGTATTGCTGTTACTTGATGTTGACCATAAAAATAACATGGCACATAGTGGCATAAATCTGTGCTTTGATTTGCTCAGTGAATGGGAAGAGAAAACACAGCAAGAGAGAATGGAAATGACTCATTCAGTGTCATGGAGGGCAGTGAGGAGATAATAACTCACTTGTCTAGTCACACAAACATACAGACACATGCATCTGTATGCATGCACACAGGCATACCAGTAATACAAGCACAGGTGTACAGGTGCACACACACACACACACACACACACACACACACACACACTAACACACACCTCCTTGCAGGACAAACCATGAAATTTTGGATTAAGATCAAAGGTTCCCCTAATGCATGTATAATCCCCTCACAACCTGCCAGAATAGCATGTCTGTTGTTGATCTGTCGCAGGCAGCATTATCATACATCATCAGCACGATGTTATAGCCACAGTAGCATCCGCCCTCTCTGCTTTAGTAGTGGAGGGTTTTTCCAAACAGCAGAAACAAGAGTGCAGTAGCAGGGTCAACTGGTCAAAAAGGAGACAATCTCTACATCTGCATGTGGCTGTGATGCTGTGCAGGACTATCATGTAATGACTCCCTACAATGTAAAATATATCTATAGTGTAAAAAAAACTAAATGCAGTAACTTAATTGTGAATAGTTATTGCTGAATTGGTAACCACTGTACTCTTTACATTGCCTCTTTATATAGGATGTTGTAATAATAATAAGATTTAAAAAAAAAAAAAATCCCTTTACTGTAGCGCAGTCGTTAAAACCAGGAAAAGACAACACTTATTCCATATTAAGATATTACCATATCCAAATCCCAGGTGGCATAGTCTCATATTACAACACTGACATAATACTGATATGTTTTCCAGCCCTACAAAAAGAAAAAAATCATCCAGTTATTCCTGGGTGACATAAAAAAGTCATAACAGATAACAAGGTGTACAGCTATAATGATATAAACTACAAGTGAAACACTATTAATGAAACATTTTATCACATCATTAGCATTTTTCACATTTTAGGCAGCTGTAAATGGTGTAAGTCCACAGGCATCTCGCTGGTTCACTTCGCTGTCAGTTCTTTGCGAGGTTGGTGAACTGTGCAGCAGCAGGCATACACAAAACAGCATTTGTACAGTGGCTCCTGTGTAAATACAGTGGCAACAGTATTAAGAGCTTGCTAAACTGCTCTTGACTGAAAGATCTTGGTGGAGAAAAGAGCCTCTCTCGCTTTAGGACCCATGGGCATAATTAGATATCAGATAATTAATTTCTTGACTGTTGAAACTGAATGTACAGGGGTTACAGCAGGGCAAAACTGGCAGGCTTGTTTCAGCTAATGAGTAAACTTAATGAGAAATACCTACACATCAGATGCATGTGTGTGTGTGTGTGTGTGTGTGCGCGTGTGCGCGTGTGTGTGTGTGTCTGTGTGTGTGTCTGTGTGTGTTTGCGCACATATATGTATGTTGAGTATATTGGTGTGTTAGTGTTTATGGGAGTAGATGGAGTGCTGTCATTTCAGTTAAATATCCAGTTCAGTTGTCTCGTCTGCTTACTTGTGTGTTGTCTCTGTTATGCATGTTTTGTGTGTTTCATATGTGTGCGTGTATGTGTGTGTGTGTTTGCATTTGAGTAGAGCTTGTTTATGAAGCGCTAATGATTCTGCCAGAGCTGTTATTTCTGTGCTAAATGACAGCCTAGTAAAGATGCAGAGCATGAAGGCCTTCACACCCAGGGCAATGGAGAAAGAAAGCAAAAAAAGATGATAGATAGATAGATAGATAGATAGATAGATAGATAGACAGATAGATAGATGTGGGGGCAGGGTTACCATGGTGATGGTCAAGGATAGACAATCACAGGCTCTGAGGTGGAGAGTGAAGGTGAGAGGGACAGAGAGGGTGCAAGTGATAGCAGCTCTTTTATTCTGCAGAAGAATATAAGCAATAAAATAGAATAGAATAGAATAGAATAGAATAGAATAGAATAGAATAGATAGGCAGACACAACACAAGACAAGACAATGGAAGTTTGAATCTATTTGGTCAAATTGATTTCTATGTTAAAATAGTAATGCCAGTGATAACAGCATAGTATGCAGCATGGAATAAAAGTCCCAAATCATATATCGCACAGAAACAAAAATATAAAATGAATAAAAGACACCAAATGAAAACCCCCTATTATTTTGCCATCATGCGTTTCTCTGAGTATGTTCACCATGATTGCTCTGACTTCAGAAACCCATCATTTCAATATCTGACTCCCTCTCCCTCCCTTCCCCGACCATTCTGCTGTAAAACAAAAAAAGGGGATCTATCTAGCCATAGTGTTTCTGCATATGCATGACAAATATATGTGTGCATTTGCCCTTGCATGCATACATTTGCATAAAGTATGTGTTTCCTTCTGGCTCAGTGTTATTGGACGTGGCACCAGCTCACTGTCTCACCTCGGCTCACTCCGACAGTTATGCTGCAGACAACGGCCCATCGCTGATTTTACACCCTCCCCTAGTACTTTTGTCCCACTTTGTTCTGTCTGCACTGAGATGGAATGTGTATCTAACACCCATCTACAGTGTGTGTGGGGGGTTGAATATGAATAATCCATGAGCCAGCTCTCCCC
Organism: Myripristis murdjan; assembly: GCF_902150065.1. Lineage (NCBI taxonomy): Eukaryota > Metazoa > Chordata > Actinopteri > Holocentriformes > Holocentridae > Myripristis > Myripristis murdjan. The sequence goes on along the minus strand of NC_043995.1, from coordinate 11,496,998 downwards.
CTCGCTGCCAGAAGTCAATCCCTGCAACAGGGCCAAAGCTCTAATAGCCTCCTATTGATCTGCAGCGAGCTGATGAGCTGGGCTCTGAACACTTGTTCCTACCTGCTCCTTTAACACCTCCCTGGGCTCTGATACCAGGGAACCCAACACCAAAGATGCAAGGAGAGCAGTGTGAAGGGCACACACACTCACACATACACTCACACAGTGGGGCTGGAGGACACCCTGGGGAGAACAGGGGAGCTGAGGATAAGGTGACAATCTGAAGGGAGGTTTTGAAAATGTAAGGTACACTGCTCCAGAGCGCTGCTGCTTCTGCTCCAGCAGCGATGAAAACTCAGTCAAAGCAAGAGGGCTCAACTTGAAAAATAGCAAGATGTGCATCGCACACCTTGCAGTGCTTGTGTCGGGCTCTATTTATATTCACAAACCTGAAGAGTAAGAAAACTTCTGCTTGTCTTCATCATTTGAAAATGGGGTCATAACCTGTAAACACATATATTAAATGGTGTTTTCTAGATTGACAGATTGATAGATAATATTTAATGTCTTCCACTGAGGAAATTCTTTTCCCAGCTCTCACAAAACACCAATACAACACCATTACAATGCATTCTACAACATATTATAATTACAATCTGTATAGGAGACACAGCAGGCTATAACATGTTACATAATCAACTTCCAGACAATGCTTTTGTCCCAGCCTGGCCTTTTAAGGCAGTGATTGAAAGAGGTGCTACACATTAGATATCCATCACAGATATCATTCTTCATTCCTCCCTCTGGACCCTCAATCCATCCCTCCATCATCTTGGTTCTCCTCACCTTACAATAAACTATTTTGAATTTCTATCCTATTGGCGTGGTCTATGGTTTGTGAAGACTGAATTAATGATCTGCATCATTTTTATGAAAATAAGTGTTCCTTTGGTTGCTATTTGTTTTAAAGAGTAACTAAACCCCAAATACAAAGCCTGACTTCTAATGGTGAAAAGAAGGGTGCTTGTTCTGTAGTGAAAGGTGATGTCACCACCTGTTGCACGCTACAGATGTGATGGTGATTTAATCTATATCCAGTTCAAGAAATCTTCTGACACACAGGGAGTAATGGATTTTACATTTTGGCTGCAGCTACCGTGGTTTGTTTGGTATAAATATGAGAAGATGTGGGAATTAGCACCAGCAGCAATAGCCACCGTGGCAGAACAGGCACAAAAAAAGCACCTATAGAGACTTATATTTACTCAGATATGAACTGCAGCTAACACACTCACCAGAAACAACCCAACACTGAATTTGTTCCACTTCAGCTGCTTGTTCACTCTGACCACAGCAGAGCGCCATGTCTTGTCTCCCTGCGGCTTGGTGGTGTGTGGTGGTAGCGTATGTCAATATTGGCTCACTCTCCAGAAAGCCCCTGGACCAAACCCAAAACTAGTGCATTCTAGTGTGAGAGTTAAATGTGGCAGCATGGTGAGAAATCTTCTAAAAGCGCCATAGAAGTGAGAAGAAACAAGGTCGGTGCAGCTGTACTGCGGAGAGGAGTGCACAGCACACACACAGACACAAACACATGCTCAAACACACTCCGTCTTGCACACACACACTCTGAGCTCTCACACTCTCTGACACCTTTGACCTGACAACAGCAGGGTTATGAGAGTCACACGGCCGTGCAAATGGATGCACGGCTGCACACAGAACACATATATTACACACAAGCAAACACACCCAAAGCAAACGCACTGACGCTGACAAACACAGACATGTACACGCACACACACACACACACACACACACACACAGTCAACCTCAGGGCAGATCTCTTCAGGGTTGTCTCTTGCTGTGTCAGTCTCACACTTTAACACCAAGGAGTAAGTCACGTGGCTCTCACACTCAGAATATCCTATTTATTAGTTCATCAGCTCCATGTTGAGAGAACCAGTTACAGAATGGACTGCAGTTGACTTTGTTTGCTTATTTCTGCCACATACTGCACCATTCATTTCCTAAGGTCGATCTGTTAGCGAGTGGAAGAAACACTGCAACAGAACCAGATGCCCTCATTTCTCATATCAGTTTCAATTAGCACTGTTCATTCAATCCAAGTCTTGTTTTGAAGCCAAATTTGAGTGTAATTATCAATTCTTGTAAGGAAACATTGTGATTAATAAATCACCAATATATGAAAAGAAAATGCTTGAATGTATTATAAATAAAGTAATGAATGTTGCTGCTGCTCTGGGGGAATTATTGAATTTGGTGCTTGGTGCTGTTTTGTCAAGAGTTCTTATTCATTTTTTGTATAAACCAGCTTAATTTAATTTATATAACTTAAGACCATGCATAGTGATCATAATGGTTCTTTATAGCAAATGGATACAACTCAGGCATTTAATACCCATACTCCTCACACTTATGTATAGACTGAAACGACATTCGCTTGATTTTTAAATATGAATTTTTGGCTGAAACACCTACCTTATAATGTTCTGCCTCTGTGGCTAATTCTATCATCACCTCATATAAACCACAGAACTAATAATTGGCTGTGTAAAGCAAATGTTTCCATGGGGACTTTTTTCTGGCATTGAGCCTGTGTCACTGAGCAACTTCAAGTCATAAAAACACAACAGTGCTGCTGTTTTTAGGAAAACTAATGTCGACAACTTCATTACGGTGATTGAATTCCCTGACTGAAACCATAACCTAAACCAACAGAGGTAAGGAGTGGCAATGAGTACCAGCCAATCAGACGCAGAGTATGGGCGAGTATTACCGGTATCTGTGTGGGACAGCGCAGTGAAACTCAGAGGTAGACGACGTGTTTGGAGGAAAAACAAAAGAAATAAACTCAGCCAAACTCAAAAAAGCAGCAGAATTTCATAAATAAAGGCAGTGATAAAGCGGAGTGCAATATTTGCAAATCAAAAATATAGTTTAAAGCGCCCCTCGTTCAAAAGAGTCTGTCTTTTGAACGGCTCTTTGAAAGGAACGGAGCCATAGGAGCCAGTTTCTGGTGTGAGGAAAGTTTTAAGTCTCTGAAAGTTCATTTGCATATCCTAGTCGAATACATGGAAACCAGTGGCTGGATAAAAAGCAGGATAAATGATAATTGCCTGCATTTTCTTATCTAAGAATGTGTTGTATTTGTCTTTGCTGCTGCAGGTGAATGACCGACTAGACAGATACTGCTGTGGTTTCAGACCTGCACCATCAGAAACCTGCGTGGAGAACCTGCTGCACGTCAAATGTGGCAACACCAAGGAGCTGGTGCTGGTTCACATCCTGGTAAATGTGAATTAAGGCCATTTGAATTAAGGAATTCGCTTGTAGTGTTTCTCTTCAACCATCACCACATTCATTTTCTGAAAAATTGAAAAAAAGCGTGAGTTTAATGCACTAAAGACATGATTATTAATAATGTCGAATGATTTTAATGCTTTTAAATGCTCTTCTGTCCATGTCATAGTTACATTCATCATTGGTAATGAGGTGAAGAAAAAAAGGAAAGACATATGCAGTGGGCTGCCCTGCATTTTTTTTTTTTTTTTTTTTTTTTTTTTTTGTTATGCAACATTTCAGCACCAACATTCTTCCTCAGCAACACAGGAAAATGATTCTATATTTATAACATACAATAGCAGCAAATTTTATATTCCACTCTCCCACAGTGTTGATGTATGGTTTTGTCATATCCAGCCAATAAGCGTTCAGGTTGGTAGATGCTGCTGAGTATGACTTGATTATGTTGCATATGAATTTTATTATTACCTAGAATGTGTGAAGATGAATCTGTTACAGTCTGTTCACAGACTCACAGAGGTGCATTTTCTAGCGTGGAATCACACCATTTTAGTCTTGACTTAAATGTCTCCCCCAGTGACATTATCGCTCTATTCAAATGTCAAAACCACAGTGATAATGTTTAATATCCAAAAGCATCATCGCTCTCTCCAGTAAGTGTCCCAGACAAGAGGAGGCGCTGAGCAGCAGCTGAAAGAGTTCTGCCTCTTTTGGCACGCACAAGTTGGTAGTGATTCTTTTCATGTTGTTTCTCTAATTTTTAATTCCAGTTGACGGTCTCTTACTTGGAGATTTTGTTCTCCACAGTGAATGAATGATTTGACTGGCTAATGTGAAAATCTTCCATTTGCTGCAGAGGCCACGGAATGGGAGCTTGAAATCCTTTGGCTTTGATGGGAGAATATTTCATCCCAGATTTTTTAATACCTCATCCCAGTCTCCTGTAGTAATAGTATGATGCTAAAACATAATTATTTATATGGTATACATATATCTTAAAAAATATCATTGTAATCTGCATTACTGACAATAATAAGTAAAAGCTAATACATATAGGTAAAGGCCATAGATGAATAAACGATAACCTTGAGTTAGCGACCCAATCTCCTCAGGCAGAGCCTTTCAAATGCTAGAAGCCCAGGCCTGATCCAATGTGCTCCATTATATCCACGTTATAATTACAAATATAGCCGTGAGCAGCAACTGACAGGGTCCAAGCCCAGTTAAGCAATCTTCATCTAAATGTCAGACGAATTTCATTTTTAATGCATGCAATTTTATAAAGTTCAAAGGCACAATCATTCAATGGCAGCCTTAGTATTCAAATGTTTAAACAATAAAATAGCTGGTGACAAAATTCTGAACAAATTCATCACTCAAGTGTCTTGTCAAGTATTTCGGTGAAGTTTAATCAGACATTGAGTAAAATAGAAAATGTTGTGCATGCAGTACAAATGACAGCAAGATAATGAATATCCCTGCGGACTTGTTGTTTGACATATTTGAACGCCATTTGACACATGTCATGTAGTATCTGGGGTATTCGATTAAAATTTTGGACATCAAGTTATTCAAAGTTTCTCCCCAGCAAAGGTCAAGCCATCATAACTTTTCTTGTGATTTGTAGGCCTTTACAGGTATAGTATGGAAAGTCTATTTGTGTACGGGTGTGTGTACACAACTATAAAATGTAATAAAGTACATTTCAAAACTAAGCACCTTTCCCAACCATTATAATATTAGACACATTGTGAAAGTAAGGGAAAAGAAATAAGCAGGCCCACTCACCAATAAAAGAATCAAAATGAGTTTCCCTTAAAAATATGAAAATGAAACATTGCTCACTTCAGTCCTCATGTGAGCAAGACTGGGTCTTTATCCTGAAGATTTATTTGGAACATAAAAGCCCTGCTGCAAAACTGAGGCAACATCAGATGGAACAAAAACACAGCGCTTTTACCGGATGAAAAACAAAGTGATTATTTTGAACAAATACAAATTTATCTTTAACAGACCTTTGGCATTTTTTTCTCTCGCGCGCTGAATACAAGTGCCTCCTGCTGCGCAATCACTTTAACTGTCCAAGATGGTGGAGTGATTTAAATAAGAAAAGGACTGAACACGACACGGGGATACAGTCTCCACAACGCTGTCAAAAGTTTGCAAACTGTTTCACGATCTGGATAGAACCAGTGCTGGGTCCAAACCTGAACTAGAGTCTGTGAAGTGGCACCTGGTCTGAAGAAGATCTGTCAGTTTTGGTAACCTTTGAATGTAGCCTTGTGGAGATACAGAGGTATGATTTCACATATGAAAAATATAGTAATGGACGTCTGAATTGACCATAGTGAAGCTGCAACGAATGATTATAAGGTTATTTTCTGGGTCAATTGATTAGTCATTTGGTCCATAAAATGTCAGAAAATGTTGAAAAATGCTGATCACAATTGTGTGATGAATAAGTGAATGAGTGTTTCGTGATTAAATTTTATACGACGAATTGGACATGACCTGAGAACATGTGGGAATAGCTTCATGTAAATTCCTGCAGCTGAGATACACACTTGTTGCTGTTGTAGCGCCACCTGTTGTTGGAACTAGAAGCGCTTTTGTGTGTTTGCTGAGACTGCACACAAGGGTTTTGTGCTGATTCAACAAACAGCTATGGCTGGCTTTCTGAAAATGAGTATTTCACGTAATTCTTCCAAGCCATTTGTGTGTGAAGGGTATGAATTATCAGCAAGAAAAGTAACAGCCAGCATCATGAAGGTTACCACAGTAGGTGAGCCAAATTTGGTGTCACTTAGGCAAAATATGTAAGAGAAAAAGCAAAAAAAAAAAAAAAAAATCTGTTTTGGACAAAATGCAAACTAGCAGGAAAACATCTCAGGTGCACAATGAGGATGAAAAAAAAAATGGCCAGGAAAAAAAAAAATCTTGTTGCTGCCACTTGCAGTTCAGGATTTATGGGCCAAAATGTAAATATTTTATTATTACACCACCATCAGGCCAGTTGGTATAGTTTTGTTGCATGGGTAGTTGTGAGATTTCTGCAAAGTTTGGTCCGTGTAGCTCTCACAGTTTTGGAGATCCACACACTTTTAGCAGAGAAAACAGGAGAGAAGGAATCAATTATCCCTGCAATCAAAGAAAACTATCTTTCACATTATCTGTTTCACTTCTTTTCTCCTTTTTCTTGACAGTCTCAGTATAAATCTGTGTTTGTGTTTAGGTGAGGAAGGCAGATCCCTCCAGACTGGTGTTCATAGACAACGCGGGCAGACCGTACCAACCCACTGACAACCTCAACTTCAGGCTGGTTGAGGGCATAGACGAGTGAGTATGAAGTATTGATTTAAGTCAGGAGATGCAAATTGGAGCTATTTTTGCTTCCTCACAGCACTGTAGCTCAGTAAAACACACCAAACAACATCAGAAACTCATTTTAGGTCACGGCCCACAGTTTAGGAAACGCAGACTTAAGGAAAAGTTTCAGGAGGAAAAAAAAAAAAAGCGTCTAATAACATATTTCCCTGGTGCACAGCTTTCAAATCAGCACCATAGAAATGTCCACTGGAAGCTTGTTAGGGTTTTATTACAATGTCTGGCTGATTAGATTAGAGTGCATTCAATTAGTTTGCTATTCAATATGCTGAATGAATCAGGTCTGATAGAAATTCCCCATTGTCTGTCACTTTGGATTACTAAGCCGTTCCATAAAATGCTCTTAAATATCTTCAGCCTAGACTTGAAACAGAATAGAAATGGAACGTTTAAATTGTGCGTTGTTTTTCATCACAAGATAACGAAGCAAAATGAATGAATAACTGATTTTTTTTTTTCCAGAGGTGAAAACTCACTCATTTTGGATACCTGACTGTGATCGTGCTGAGCTTTAAATGAGCCATCCTGAAATGTTGAGCTGATATTGATGGATCAAGAAGCTTTTCATAGAGTCATAACAGCACAATTTTTCATAAAAACGTTTTAACCCCTTCAAAAGTGCACTATGCAGAATTGGGGAGTTGATTGAAGGACCACTAAGACTCAACTTACTAAAAATGTGGAATAAGAACACAATTTATTGGTGAGTCAGGTCTGTGATGAGAACTGTGCAGACTCAATGTGATCGATACAAACCATATGACATGCAGATATGCGAAATGGGTCCAATTTGCACTGGTTGTGACTATTGACAGTCTCAGGAAGAGCATCATCCAAGTAGAATGAATATTGTTGCTTGAAAATTTTATTTGAAAGAAAATGTTAAAACCTAAGTTGAAATTGTTTTTTTTAATTTGCTCAGTGAATGTGTACACTTTGAAAAGCATTGTGTTTTATGTGTTCATCTGCCAGTGGACCATCTCACTTAAGAGAATAAAATGTCAATTCCACTGCAGGAGAGACTTGATGTTCTTAGCAATTTGGCAAAATAAAATATGTGCATGTATCGGCATAGGTACTCGCAATCAGCAAAATATTAGCATATCAGATTTCGGCAAAAAATCCAGTGTTGTGCATCCCTATTTAATACTTTAAGTTTCAAGTTTAAGTTTATTTAGAGCCCAAGATCACATAATATAAAGGGCAGAGGCAAAGGAAACTATGCTTTCACTGGAGTTTTCCCTCAGCTTTTTGCAAACTAAGCCTGTTTCTTCTGTCAGGTTTCCAGAGAAAGCTGTCTCAGTGCTCCAGTCAGGCTGTCTAGAGAGTCGTCTTCTTCACTCCCTTTACACGGACAGGGAATTCTGGGATAGCCAGGGCGGGGCCAGTGGCCTCAGGCCTCTCATCCGCACTGTGGAGGAGAGAGGACGGATTCTTCTGCAGCACATCAGGGACAAGAAGCTCCGGCTCAACAGGGACCTGTGATTGAATGGACCGGACATGAAGAATGTTCATCCTGCACCAAAAGGAGGTTCAGGATGAACTGCAACCTGGAAAAATGAAATAATTCAACTACTCTTGGAGCTTTAATGTTGGAAAGCAGCATGTTTCAGACATCACTTGGGATACAGAATCGTATGCGTGCAGTTGAAGACAGTAATTATATTCAGCTGTATTAATTATCACTACCTCAGGGACTGATCATGTTGCAGTAAATCAGGAACTGCTGTCACGTGAAGGCGCTATCACCAGTCACTATCATCAGTCTAGAGCTAAAACATTAAAACCGTCAGAGGAAATCACATAGGCTTTTTAATAATAAAACTTTTTCTCCAAGAGTAGCTACCATCCCTCTCTCCTAACGGCATCCTGTCACAGGGAGATGAAATAGAATCCAAGTTACATGTTAACTGGATCAAGTAAGCAGCATCCTTGCAGAACGCTAGGGACAAACGCGCCATCAATTTAACAAGAGTATTAGCACTTCTTAGGTGTTCAGGTGGTTTGTATTATTGAAACTGTAAATATATTCATGTTCATACGTCCAATCTCAGCACCATCTAGTGTGTCACTGCAGTTAATCCTGTGTGTACAGATGCACCCACGCGCTGCGCCAGCACTGACAAACACACAGGTCAGCTCCATCCAAGCATCTAATAACATGCCAATATCAGTCTGGTAAATAATAGGGATGTTGATTGAAGATACATTTATAATACGATGAAAAGCTCACTTTGATAATTTTGTGTGTTTGTTAAATGTGTTCAAACAACATTTTCTTAAATATGAGACTTAATTGCTGTATTACTGACCAGTTCTGCAGTGCAGAGCTGGATTGTGTGAGGATCACTATGATATCTATTATAGGTGTCATGCTTAACGATGCAGCTAGACAGGCACTTGTGTGCTTTTATATTAAAATCCTTCCCTAACATTCCAAGACCTAGCCAGAAGCAGGATTTATGACTGCAGCTCCCTTGTTTCACTAGTTAGCTGACTGATTTATGAAATACAGTCCAAGACTGTGTTTAGTTTAGATGCACATGCACAGATCACATAGACTGACAAGAGCTGCCTGTTGTGTGAATTGATGTTGATACCACGGTTGCGTGAATATCCACAAGGTCCTTGGTAGCTCAAGGGTAGAGGATTGGATTAAATCCCCCGTCTTACTTACCGCTGGGTCATTACTCAGAATTTATGCATGTTTTTCATGCAATCTCCCATCTGCAGTCCCTAAACATCTCGCCAAATGTCCCCTTGAAGCAAGCAAATTATGAGACAAATTATTCCCCTGCTCCTCCAGTAAAACCAACGCTGCCTTTTTCAAGCAATTTAGTGGAAGGAGGCATGGTCAATTTTTTTTTCTATTTTAATATTTTCCAGAGAGCTAGCGGCAGATCGAGTGATTGACTTGAATGTCTGTTTTTATGAGATAAGCTTTTCTGCTTTTTAATCGAGGGATTAGAAATGGCTGTCAGTGTATGGCTTCTGGACTGGATCCTGGAAGCCTTTTGATGAAAATGGACCGTGTGTGTGTGTATGTGTGTATGTATGTGTGTGTATACACATACACACACACACACACACATATGTATATATATATATATATATATATATATATATATATATACATATATATTCCCATAATGTCTTTCCTAGCACTTCTATTACACATCATATTGTTGAAATGCACAGTAGTGTACAAAAGAAAAAGATGAAAGGAAATTGACAAAAATTGGATGAAGATCAAGTGTCATTAGGGAAGAAATGCAGCTTAGGCTTTTCTGTCTGTGTGTACACATTTCTAAAGCTAAACTGTCAAAAAATATTCTTTGGGTATTTTGGTCTGGTGAAAAGCACAGATGATATCATTTGAAGCTATTTTATACTTTCCCCCGCTTTGAATTAGCATTCTGGTGTTATTGCTAGTTCATGGATTAATGACATTTTCTATGGTTCCGTCTTTCATCACTGAATAAATGGCTCTAATGAGAAATGGTTCAAATGTGTGATCCTCTCTTTATCTCCACTTGATCTCGCTTAGATTTAATGTGTTACTTTTTTCATGTGTCAAACTGCAAGTTTTACATGGCAATAATTTGCCAGTGCCTATTTTAACACATTTTGGCCCCCTTTATTAAATTCCATCTGGGAATTATCCTGTACTTACTGCACTTAAATATCCTGTACATTGCATTTCCTGCATTTAAGCATGCACACCAAACCTATAGAGGAGATTCACAATACCAGAGATTGTGTTTAACCAAGAGTAGTGCAACCAAGTGGAGGACAAGCGCTTGTGTAGAAGAAAGTGATAACACAGGTATAAATGTTTTAAAATGATTTAAAATAAAAATTAGGCCATTCTTTTTTCGCATTGAATATTGATGCCAGATCTCAGAGCACCATGCACAAAGAAAATAAGCCTAGCCTTACACTTAAACCTGTTCACCATACATAGCCCAAATGTTAGGCATGATGGGACATTGTAAACCCACTGAGCTCCTTGCATGGCCTCACAAGGAAAAGACACTGTAAGACATTGAAAGGTCACGATAAGACTTTGAAAGGTCACATCATAAAAAGGGTAAATAATTTTTATCTCCTTGGCAAAAAGATTGCACTGTTATGCGGACAATGAATCTACTCCTCTTCTTTTTTGTAAACTTAATCATTAAAATCTAAACCAATGTAATGCATGACAGAGGCATGAAATCAAAACATGTCTGACGTGTCGTAGTGTGTTTATACAGTTGCCAGACCATATTAGCCCTCTAGCTGCCTCCCGTTATTTCCATTACAAGAATGTGTGCCTCCATCGTTTCGGCGTGTGTGTGTGTGTGTGCATGCAAGTGAATATGCACGTGCCTCTGCTTACGCGTGAACGCATCTGTGCATTAGTATGTGTGCATGTGTGTGTCAGTGAGGGAGAGAGGGAGAAAGTGAGAGAGATAAATAGGTGGCATTACACAAATGGCTAGTCACCCGTGACTCATCTATAATAGCTATCATCATTGAGCCACATAGTGAAGGTTATTATCCGGTGCACGGAAAAAGAATGGCCTATCATAGGAGTCAGAGGCGAGCCACAGGTCTGCTATTGCTGGCTGCCTCGGGGTGGTGATGTGTGCATGTGAATCACAGAGGAGAGCGGGCCACTCAGGTAATGCAGGAGACTAATGAGGACATTTTTCCTCCCTTATTAGTACAGTATTAAAATTTTATTAATGTAATTTTGAATGCTTTTTTTAATGGGCACATTTTTCCAGCATCTCACAAGTTCATGACTGCATATATTTCCAGCACCGACATGCTCTACCCATTGAGCTACACAAGACAATGTATCATTTTGTACTGAGAATATCCTAGTGAGGAAATTCAGACAGTCTCTTACTCTATCAGCACAATGCTAGTCAGGCAAATCTTTTCATTTTGATTTCAGAGATTGAATTATTTGATATCATTGATATCAAGCGCCTGATAAAAGCGTGACATTTCTCGTTCAAGATGTGATAATGGCCGAGTGAGTGTTGGTTCTTGTCTGTTTGAAAAGAGCCAGCTCTAGCATGCTTTCAGACAGCAACAACTGATGAAACAGTTACCAGACTTTTCTTGTCTGATGTAAACGAGGGAATTGAATTTCTATCAAAGACATCAAGCTACAGTGCCCATAGCTCACAAAAGATCTTGAATATTCCTCCCATGCTCATTCCACGACCCACATTTTCATCTCGATGTCAAATGATTTTTAAATCCAATCCCTTTTTCCCTGATTACAGCTCCATTCATGCATTGCATTTTAAGCCCCAGCGATTACTGCAGCAGCCCGTGAGCAATTAAAGGAATATTTACACACTCTCTGCTTGAATCCATCAGCTGATAATGATGTGTTCATGGCAGGCGACAGAGTGCCATAAATAAAAACTGTTGCAAAAAACTAAGCGGCTCTCCAATTTATATGTTATAAGCAGGGAAAGTAGATCAGAGATTGGCCAGTGCCTTCAGCCTCTGCTGTTCTCTTCATTTCTGTTACACCCCAATTTCTCCTCCCAACTCGCTCTTTCTCCTCTCTCATGTGTTCTCCCTTCACCCCTCTTAGCCCTACAGCATCTTCTGACTCATATTCTGTCTTTAAAGCTTTCTCTCATTTGGGTTAATGCAACAGAAAGATTGGCTGAGTTCACTCATGTGAAATACAGGTTTCATAGAGAATTCTCCCTTTCGCCTCATCATCTGATCTGCCAGCCAGTGGGGTGAAGTAATGAAGGCATTCCAACAGGATTTCGACAGGATTTCACGCAGCAAGTTTGTTGAGGTGATGTTTACTCTGTCACTCATGTGCTCAATCACTCACTCACTCACTCACCCACTCACTCACTCACTCACTCACTCACTCACTCACAACTCACAAATTCTTATCAACTCCCCAGTACGTATGAACTCAATCGCACAATTATGACCTTACTTATGCTTATTCATTCATTCATTCATTCATTCATTTGTTTGTTTGTTCATTCATTCATTCATTCAACCCTTACTCAACCCTATTCTAAGTGGTCATTTTGGTTGAGGCCTCATGTACAATGACATTGAGAGTACATAAGAAAAAGCACAAAAAAATACAATTAGTTAAAACAAGTACAGGCAAATGTGAGATGATTTGGAATAAAGAGAAAATCAATTAATTCATGATGTATGTTGTACAAAGTTCTATGATTTAGGGGCACAGATGCTAAAGTTCATTTTTTCCTATCTCATTGCAAACCCTGGGTACTTTTCAGGTAAGACAGTGTTCAGAGCAGGCAAGGTAAGGACAGGAAAACCAGTTAAGCATTGAGGTCAAATAGGAAAAGTGATTTCCAGCAAGAGCTTTCCTTCTAGATGAAGATGTTATCATGAAAATCCTGTCTCTGAGCAAGGGAAGACCAGCCTACCTTGTGATATACTGTAAGATACAGTGGTGGTGGACACTATAAGGATCGCTGCTAATGAATCTGAGGGCAGAGTGATAGACAGAGTCTAAAGACTTAAGTTTAGAGATGGCCGCATTTCTACAGATTACATCATCATAATCTAAAACAGATGAAAGAGGAACCCAGAACACTGGAAAACAGTTTCTATTTCTAAAAAGCCAACTTTCTGTCTCAGTTTAAAAATAAGATTATCACCGTAAATGAGATAAATGAATTTATCTCTGATCCAGACGCCAAGATATTCAATAACCTTTTCAATAACAGATTGATTTAAAGTTCAATAATATTATGTTTACTGTAAATGGTGTCAGTATCTCTGGCTCTTGAAAACAGCAGTTTGCAAGTTTAGATTATTTTCATTTAAATCATAAAATGGAAATTCACCACATTAAACAAGCTTAAGGTTGATAAGTATGTATTGCGTGTCAAAAGCATGTTGCAACTTATCTGTGACCAGTTGTGCACAATCAGCACAATAGTGCAATATTGTGTCGTCTGCATACAGATATACTGTGGAATTTGTCAAAACTGATAGCATATAGTCGATGTAAGAGCAGAGAGCAGTAAGTGTCAACATTGTCAAAGGCTTTTGAAAGGCCAATGAAAAGGGCAGCACTGTGTTATCTATTGTAGAGTTAATGTCACTGATGACTAGTGTTGCTGCTGTTGTAGTACTATGATTGGACCGGAAGCCAGACTGGAGGGGGCTCAGAATGGAGTATTTTCAAAGGAATGCCCTGAGCTGTTTGATTACTAATGATTACAGGATTTTCAACAGATGGGGGTCAAATGTGCCAGCCAACCAGGCGGGCAAATTTGATGACCGGCAGATTAGTCTATAGTTATTACATATTAGGTATTAGATATTGTTAGTTTAAATTGCTGCTGTCCGCACCTTTGTGTAGAGGGACAAATTCAGCAGTTTTCAAAGAGCTAGGGACAGTGCTAGATGTTACTTGTTCAGTGATAATTGGAGCAGAAAGCCTGAGAAAGAAGGGGTCCAATTTATCATAACCAATAGATTTTCTGGGATCAATAACCAGCAATGCCTCGTAAACGTCAGTGGGCTCAAGGACAGATGAGAAGTGTGGTTAGTACTTGCTGAGTCTCAGTAGGACAGGGGACTGTATACTCATTTTCAAATACATGAAAAGATGATGCAAAATGTTTATTGAAGGCAAAACAGATGAATTTGTGATCTGTTATCAGGAAGTCATCTACTCTGATATGAGTAGGTAAGGCAGTAGTGAGAATCTTCTTCTTAATCTCAATTTATTATATTCCTGAATTTGGCTGCTGTGGAATAAGATTCATGTCCAGAAATCAAGTCCAGGTAATAACAAAATTTTGCTTTCCTCAGAGGATGTGCATTTATTTCTAAGTTGTCTAAAACGGGTCCAATGAAAAGCATCTAATCTTTTACTGAGGGATCAAGCTCTTTTTCTTTCTCTCTCTCTCTTCTGTAAATAGGGATAATATTTCAGGGGAAAACCATGGGCTTGATCTATCTTTCATCCTAAACTTTTTGATGGGAACAAATTAATCAACCACTGGGAGGAACATCTTTTCAAAGTGATCCAGAGCAATTTCACCATCTAACATATTAGATGTAGAATAAATATTGCTATAATATAGATCACAGAAAAAGGTTTGATCATTAATTTTTTTTTAAGTTTCTTCTGAATACAATTTTAGACTCAGATCTCCTTAAGAATGTCTATTTGAATGTCTATCTAACTTACCTATTCCTACTAGCTCACATACTTCACTCTATCATAGACTCACTTACGGTGTTGGGGTAACCAGAGTTAATAACCAGAGTTACAAGAGTTACAGTAATCAGAATACTTTTTTGCAGTAACAAGTCAGTTAACTCTAAGAGAATCTCACATCCATGAGTACATGTTGAACTGGTGGGTTGTTGAATTGTTGGTTTATCTTACTGATGCCAATGCGGATGTTGTTGGTAAGCAAGCTGGCAAAATGTAACATGTAAGCTGGACTGTGTGAGTTTAGTGTGCTTTCCCAAGCATCCAGAATACATTGATTCAAAGGATGTATGTATGCTGTATCTTGATTCAGGCCGAGTTACTTGTGCATTTGCTGTCAACAACACTGAAAACTTTCAGTCAGTCTCAGATTCAGTTGTTTCTCCCAACTCAGTTTTTTTCTTGTAATGATTTTTGAGTTGCTAGTGCAGTCAGTAAGGGTTTCTTTCTCAACAGCAGCAATGACATCACCAAAATGCATATTTAAAAATCCCTCTTACCTGAGGGCAACTTAAAAGTACAAGTAAAGTAGTTATTCACTCTCTCACTTACTCACTCACTCATTCACTTACTTACTACATACTGCCACTTATTTACACACACCTCCTACTATTTCTGTTGCGGGGCTGGAAGGTGGAGGACCCAAAAGCAGGAGCCACAGGCAGAAAAATGCTCAGTGAAAAACAAAATTTAATAAAGAAACTAAGGCAGGCACAGAACAACACAGAACAACACAATGGACCAACGAAGAACAGAACTCAAACAGGACTTAAATAGACAAGAACTAATCATCAAACAAGACACACCTGGGGAAGGGGCTGGAGCACAAGACAGGAGAACACAGAGGATAGGCTGAGGGAAACACTGGGAGGGATCAGAACAATCAGGGATGATTAACAGACACAGGACAGGTGTGGCACAGGGAGGAGCAAACAAGACACAGGTGAAATCACTAAAAAGAACGAGGCAGATGAAACACATGAAACAGAATCAAACAAAACACAAGCAACCCAAAACCATGACAGAACCCCCCCCTCAAGGGACGGCTCCTGACGTCCCAAAAACAGTATCAGGGGCACGGGGATGGATGGCCGTCATAAGACGGGGGGAGGAGGAGGCCAAAACAGGGCTCAGAGCTGGACTCTGGTGGAAGGCCAGAGGGCAGATGACCATGGGCGGGGCGATGCTCGGGCGGACGGCCAGGGTGTGAAGAACCAAGGACGGGGCGGTGCTTGGGCGGACGGCCAAGGCGTGAAGAACCAAGGACGGGGTGGTGCTCAGGCGGACGGCCAGGGCGTGAAGAACCAAGGACGGGGTGGTGCTCAGGCAGACGGCCAAGGCGTGAAGAACCAAGGACGGGGTGGTGCTCGGGCGGACGGCCAGGGCGCCGGGAACCAAGCACGGGGCGGTGCTCCGGCGGACGGCCGGAGCGCTGGCGGCCAAGGCGGAACCTCCCTGGATGGCGGCAGTGCGGGCGGCACCAGACTGCAGGCCAACCATGAAGTCCTGCAGCGCGGACTCGGGACCGCCGGGCAGCGGCAGCGCGGACTCGGGACCGCCGGGCAGCGGCAGCGCGGACTCGGGACCGCCGGGCAGCGGCAGCGCGGACTCGGGACCGCCGGGCAGCGGCAGCGCGGACTCGGGACCGCCGGGCAGCGGCAGCGCGGACTCGGGACCGCCGGGCAGCGGCAGCGCGGACTCGGGACCGCCGGGCAGCGGCAGCGCGGACTCGGGACCGCCGGGCAGCGGCAGCAGCAGCGGCGGCGTGGACTCGGGACCGCCGGGCAGCGGCAGCGTGGACTCGGGACCGCCGGGCAGCGGCAGCGTGGACTCGGGACCGCCGGGCAGCGGCAGCGTGGACTCGGGACCGCCGGGCAGCGGCAGCGTGGACTCGGGACCGCCGGGCAGCGGCAGCGTGGACTCGGGACCGCCGGGCAGCGGCAGCGTGGACTCGGGACCGCCGGGCAGCGGCAGCGTGGACTCGGGGCCGCCGGGCAGCGGCAACATCCACTCGGGGCCGCCGGGCAGCGGCAACATCCACTCGGGGAACTTTGACAGGGACTGGGGCCGGGGCAACCAGTCGGACTCTGGGAACTGGGGCAGGGACCGGGACAGCCAGTCGGGCACGAGGAACTGGTACGGGAACAGGGACTGGTACCGGGGCAGCCGGTCCGGCTCGGGGAATTGGGACAGGAGCAGCCAGTTGGACTCTGGGAACTGGGACAGGGACTGGGACCGGGTCAGCCAGTCGAACTCGGGGAACTGGGACAGGGACTGGGACCGGGTCAGCCAGTCGAACTCGGGGAACTGGGACAGGGACTGGGACCGGGTCAGCCAGTCGAACACGGGGAACTGGGACAGGGACTGGGACCGGGTCAGCCAGTCGAACTCGGGGAACTGGGACAGGGACTGGGACCGGGTCAGCCAGTCGAACACAGGGAACTGGGACAGGGACTGGGACCGGGTCAGCCAGTTGAACACGGGGAACTGGGCTTGATAGACTGCTGGAGTTGGTAGCTGGGCTTGCTAGGCTGCTGAGGCTGGTGGCTGGACTTACTGGGCTGCTGGGACTGGTGGCAGGACTCGCCGGGCTGCTGGGGCTGGTAGCTGGGACTGCCAGGAAGCTGGGGCTGGTGTCGGGGTTGCGGCTAGCCTGCAAATTGCTGATACACCCGAGAAGTGCACTCGCAGGAGCAGCTGGAGCCCGTGATGCAACCATTGTCCTGACAGAAGAGGTGATCTCCGCGACCTGCTGTGAGATCTGCGCAATTTTATCTATCAGCGTCCGGTTGCAGTCGGCCAGTTCCCCAAGCTTCTGCTTATGAGAGCCCAGAAAAGTGCTTTGACCATTCTGGGCCTGAGGCATCAGATCCGCAGGGTCCAAAGTGCAGCCAGTTAGTCCAAACAAACAATATTGCTCCGCTGGGTCCTTGAGTGGTCGGTTCATTCTGTTGCGGGGCTGGAAGGTGGAGGACCCAAAAGCAGGAGCCACAGGCAGAAAAATGCTCAGTGAAAAACAAAATTTAATAAAGAAACTAAGGCAGGCACAGAACAACACAGAACAACACAATGGACCAACGAAGAACAGAACTCAAACAGGACTTAAATAGACAAGAACTAATCATCAAACAAGACACACCTGGGGAAGGGGCTGGAGCACAAGACAGGAGAACACAGAGGATAGGCTGAGGGAAACACTGGGAGGGATCAGAACAATCAGGGATGATTAACAGACACAGGACAGGTGTGGCACAGGGAGGAGCAAACAAGACACAGGTGAAATCACTAAAAGAACGAGGCAGATGAAACACATGAAACAGAATCAAACAAAACACAAGCAACCCAAAACCATGACAATTTCCTCACATATACTTACCAAGTAATTAAGTTCTATGTGATTTTCCAGCCAGTAAAAGACTTTGGTATAGTGTCTGGTAAAGTGTTTTATTTTCCTTTTAAGCACTTTCAGGGGAGCAACTGTTAAAAAGAAGATAAAAGGGAGAAAAACAATGCAAAGATAGAGATAGAGGCCCAAATCACGAATTTAACTGGTTTTGTGAGATTTCTCTATATTCTAGTTAATCCATCTGAGGAAAAGAGTTATTTCTTAATGACAGTCCTTATATCCTGTTTACAGCAATTGCTTCCTCATTCAGTGTAACATCTTCTGATGGTAGCAAGATAATAATGACAGCATTAGTGCTTGGGAACTACTGATGCACTCTGTGCAGGCTACAGAATAAAAAACAGCATTAAACATTAAACAGACAGAGGACAAAGATACACACTGGAGTACAAAATGTTTTTTTCAAAACCCACACTCCTCTCCCTGCTCACTCATTATTCCTGACTGTGGAAAGTATTAACTAATTGTGGTCGCGCTGCCAGTTGGGAGTCAAATATATTCAGATGGTACAAACGAGTGTGCTAGGCATCAACTGTTTCCTGTGTCGAAATTGGAACGGCTACACCCAGCAGTTTTTTCCCATGTAAACTGTGGTCTGTACAATATCAGCACAATTGCAACCAAAACTATAAAAAGAAGAGTGGTTGAAAAGGATGGCCACATTGTAGACTCACTCCCAGACAAAGTTAGAGGTACAAAAGAGAAAAACATGCTTGTGGTCATTATATATTTAAAAACACAATACACACTGATGCGGATGTTTCACCCACAGTATTTTACTTTTTTATTCTGAGGCACTATTATTCCTCCATGCAACCTTATTTCACTTGGTAACAGAGAACTGCCGAAGTTGCCAACCTATTCTGTCTTTACCCAATCAGCATTGCAGTGTGCACTATCTGTCACAATATTCATGTTGCCACACCATGTCTTCAATTGGTATGACACTGCTGTGAGGGTTCGTGCAGAGATGGCTGCTGCTGTCTACTCCGTAGTGCCCTGTGACAGCAGTCAACACATTAACCCCCTGTCTCAAACATATTAACCACACGCCAGCCTGTCAGCCAGACAACAGGCAATGACCTGCAGCCTGGATGCTACTTCACATAGTGGCAGTTGCTTTAATTGCTTATATCGTTTTGCACTACATTGATCTGCCTGTCTTACCTAACACCAGACATCCAGCCTCATGCCCATCTGGTGACATGGTGATCTGTACCATAATTCATCTCACCGTATGTGCTGTAAACGCTCATGTGCAGAACAAGGTAGACAGCAAGGTCAGTGTCCATTCTGCTTTTACACGAGCCTACTTGGCTGTGTCTACTCCTGGTTCCTTCATTTGTGACAGTATTATCCAAGGTCACCAATCAACCAAAGTCCATGGTGAGACATAAACTGATGAGAAATGCATTTCTATGGCTGCCATTAACCACTTTTATACAACAGTTAGTTCTGGTGCGACAATCTGAGTGGACAAGAGGCCCTCCCTGAGTGCTGATGTACAGTATAACAGCAGAGCATGCATTAAGTGCTGGGTTCTACATTGTAATGTTAATAAACTTTGCACCGTGTCCGTACAAAGTTGAAAGGTGGTCAGGAGACGACATATGGGAGGACAGAGGCATGGATACCAGAGGCCCCCACTGTTGACTGGCAGCCATGCCTCCCAGGCTATGGTTTTGGTTTTGGTTATGGCTCAGCATGCGCTGCTTTACAAGCAGTTTTCAGGGCAAGAAGGTAGCATGAGCGGAAACCACGGTGGAAATTTCCAGGCAAGCTAGCCTAAGGTTGGGAAACTGTTTATCTTTGATTCAGCTGCTTAATTTCTGATTGAACTACTGGCATAGCTGTGATTACAGTGTCGTTTTCTAATCACGGCCATGCTCATATTCAGTCTAACAGCACAACCTCGAGTGTGATATTGACTAATTACACTGCAGAACTACACCCAGCCATACTATGTATGTATGTGAAACATTTGTTCATCTGACATTCATTTTGTATAAGCAAGCAAGGTAGCCATTATATGCCTACCTTGTAGCTATAAGCTCATTGACTCTCCTGAGATGCTTTTAGGGCAAGAGGTCATAAACCTGAGTGACATCAATAATGAAAAAAGCTTGGTTTCATGCTGTTCAGCCCTTTGGAAATCAGGCCGTTGAGTGACATGAAATAGCCTTGGCTGGCCTTGTTTGGTCTAAGAGACAGGGCTATTGTTTCTTGAAGGCCTGCCAACCAGGCTGGCACATTTGATGCTACTGACTCCTGTCCCGATCCTCTGTTTCTAGCATGGCAGCCTGTCAGCCTGTGACTTCACTGTTTCCTTTATGCTCCTAAAGACTGCCAAGTAGCAGGTCATTATTCCAGTTCTGCCTTGAGTATATTGAATTATTCACAGCGTTACAGTCAAGTGGCATTGTATTCATTAATTTGCTCCCATGGTGCATTCACTTAAGTGAAATATTCACAAGATCAAACAAAGGTATAGGTAAGGTACAGTACAATAATGTGAGCTTTTCACTGGCCAATTTGAGATGGCTTGAATGTATATAATGCACAAAGGAGAAAACTAACACATTCACTAGTGAAAAAACGCATTTTAAGTCAAAGACATCACACCTTGAGCTGTAACATCTGTGAGATGCAAGTGTATTTTGTTTTTGAGGGAGAGAGAGAGAGAGAGAGAGAGAGAGAGAGAGAGAGAAATTGTCTCCATGTTTCTGTTTGTGGTCTGCGTGACCTGACTGATTCGCATAATTCTTGAAATATAAAAAGCCCATATAGACAATGACGCTATGCAACATTGAAGTTTGTGCTTCAGTGATGTTTGTGCCTGTCTGTGTCCTTTGGCACACAGCAGCAGCAGCTTGCACACAGTGGCACACAGACGTCAGGCTTCCTTTTTCTCCACTTTGCAGACATCTGAAACCAGACAAGGACAGTGGATGACTCAACACATCATTATGGAAGTCACCATTTGCCTTATCTGAGTCAAATTAAAGATGGACAGAAAATGTTTTTTTTTTTTTTTGAGTTTGATGTTGCATGCACTGGTATTTTGGTTGTTCTATCGTGCAGTGTCTTATGTTGCTATTTTTTATGTGTGAGCAGTTCCTCTTGCCTCTTTGCTGTTCTTTAAAATCCCCTTAGTGATGGCGACAGGCATTTCTGTGACTTTCAGTGACTCAAACTTGACACAGATTTCCACCAGCATCACATCAACTTACAGCAGTCAGCAGCTCTGGTCCAAATCGGTTTAGTTCTTGGATGAGGAGTTCTGGGATGAACCTCTCTGACTTTTCCTGGAATGGAGAGCACCTTGTCATCCCAGATGGAGGGGGAAAGGAGGTCAGATGGTCTGTGGTGCTCAGCGAGCCAGAGATCTTGTCCAAAACTGCCTTGGTGACTTCAGCAGCTATGTCATCAGCCGCAGAGAGGGCAAAACAAATGTCACGCTGGGTTGATGGAGCCAGAAAGCCCAGAGCACATTGGGGACAAACAGCACCACTGCTTCCCTCAAGCTGAAGAGGCTGGAACTGGGCCCTTCATCCATCCTCTCCATCATTTCTGTCACAGCCTGGTCAGCCTGCTTACAGGAGCTCTTCATCAACAATAAAAAAATAAATAGTCCCTGCTTAACCCTAATGTAATCTGTCCATCTAAGTGCTCGGGTGCAAAGAGTTTCGTTGGGAACTATTTCCTGAATACCGGAAAACTATTCTAATCTATTAGCTCCATCAAGTACAAATCAGAGGCGGGTAGATACAGCTTGAAAATGTTCAAAATAATTTCTTCTTTGATTTTTTTTTTTTTTCCGATTCTTCCACTGTGTCTGCTATCCATGTGATTGTCTTTGGAAAGAGCTTTGGATGGGTTGAGCACCACAAAACAGCACCATTCATCTGGGTCTTTTGTAGTGCGGTGCTGGGCAACAGGGGAGATTGCATTAGACTGGAATCCTCACCCAATCACCAAGAAACTATCCAGATGAATTACACTGCGGCAGGTTAGCCTAGGTGGGAAAGCATCGTTTTTCTTGTATTTTGGGTGAACTGTTCCCGTAACAGTCTTTGGCTCTTTGTATATCAAAGTGATGGGGAAATAAAAGACTAAAAACACATTTCTGTGGATCGCAGTATCACAGTATAGTAGTAAAGTCTAAACTGAGTGGTTTATCTGCTGATTTACTGTTGACTCTTTTTCAACAAGTCACATTTGACTTGATGCAAAATCGGGATTTCTGTCATCTGGAGAACTGAGCTCCATTTGGGCTTCAAATGCAATATCACTCATTTTCATGCCGCTGTTATACCTCCCACATCTGAAATAGGAAATGGGACGCATCATTCACCTTTAATATATTGACAGGAAGCCTCCAGTCTCACTGTAGGTGGATGTGTTTTGCATATCTAAATTTGCCAACATAAGGACAAATATACTGTCAAAACCAAAACCAAGCCACCATAATACAATCTTCCATCTCAGACAAAACATCATATTTCCTGTTGCTTGTAGAAACAGACATAACCAGAGGTACTGATGTGGATTTCTGGGTGGACTGTGTGTCTCAGTAACTCTTTCCGCTCTCTGAGATTTTTCCTTTCTCTTGCCCCAACAGCCAGTCAGCCATGTCTTTAGCTGTCAGCTCAGATGGGACCTGGATTTACCCCTGAACCCCAAATTTATACAGACGATATCAGAGGTTTAATTGAGTTTATCTGGTGTTTTAATGTGGGTTAGGTCTGAAACACATGCAATCTTTACTTGCTGATGGTTGTATTTTCTCTTCCAGCAGAACTGAAGAGTCCTTATAACAGAGTTGTATTGCCACTGCTGCTGTTCATTATCAGTTCATTAGTTTCACGTGTTCAGCTTAGTATATAAGTTGGTCTTGGTCCTTTGTTCTGTGCTTGGTCATTTTGCTTGGATTTCTTTATTTCTTTACTTATTTACTTATTCATTGATTCATCCATCCATTTTCTGCCAGTTATCTGGAACCGGGTCATTCTGGCAGCAGGCTGAGGGTTAGATTTATTTATTTATTTACTCTTCCTGCGTTTAGGTGCTCGCCTCCACAGCAGCCTTTTAACAGGCATAAAGTAATCCTTTAAAAATTACCCCAATTTAACTTGAAGGGCTTGCACAAAGCTTTCAACACCATGGATATGGGTGTTGCACAGTATCAGGATTCAAAGGAACAAACTAATAAAAAATAAAACTAAAATAAAACTACTTCCAAACTAAAAAAAAAAAAAAAAAAAAAAAAAAAAAGTTGATGATTGAAAACTATTTCCAAATTAACTACTGTTACCTCTGTTCCTTTAATGAACTGGAGGCTCTCTAACCTTTCAGGATGAAATACTGGACTGTCCACTTTATGCTCCATCACTATAAGAAACTATGTGGCTCTGGCTCTTAAGGCTGCAGCATCCAGGGCCAATTTTTTGGCAGCAATGATGTGCAAGAGTCTTCAAGAGCTGCATCAGCATTATTGCTGTAATGGCATAGGAACATCGTTCTGCAAGGACACTAATCTTCTTCTCACATTGTGTTAGTTATTAATTCTGCAGCCAAGCAAGTCATATTGTGCATTATAACTCACAACAGTTGTTGTTTTTTTTTTCCCCTTAATGTCCTCACGACACTCCAACATCGAGTAAAGTAAAACATTTAACACTTCAACCAAGCGGGTCATAATATTCAAGGAGGGAATTCAATCTATTAAAAGAATCACATAATTACAGCCAGGCAGGAGGTATTCTGTGAAGTAAAACATTCACAACATTATAGCAAAACAGGTCATATTCACCAGAGGTGGTTTCAGTCCTGTGAAATATTCATGACGGCCTAACAGTTTGCCTCCGTGTGCTCTTGCTGCTGAAAATCTTTTATTTCATTACAAGGGCTTTTTTATTTTGCCATCTCATGAGCATAATTCTTAGTCTATGTTTAAAGCCCACCTCACAATGCTCTCTCTCTCTCTCTCTCTCTCTCTCTGACTTCTTGACTTATGTGCTGAATTCATTCCCAGAGTTCTGAATTGTTTTGTCGGGCTTCTTGGCGTCCCCCTCCTTCAAAGAAAACATGAACATCCTCCCCGGGGAACCCTTACCCTGTGCTCCCCTCCTTCTGTTGAGCATGTGCTCGCTTGTGTGTGTGCGTGCGTGCGTGTGCGCATGCGCGCGCGCGCGTAGTAATGGTACACCACCTCATGCCTTATTTATATTGATGTCTCTGTGCAGGCTCCCCTGGCTTGGAGGGTAAAATGGAGCGATAGATGGGGAGAATGGCTGGAATGGATGGATGAGAAGGATAGGAAGGGAGGGAAGGGAAGAGAGTGGGAGAGTGTGGAAGAGAAGAGAGGAGATAGAGAGAGACTAGACAAGGCAAGGCAAGAGAAGTGATGATGGCACTACACAGAGGAGAAGAGCAAGACAACAACATAACGATGAGAGCATATGAGAGCACAATAAATGATGTAGAACCACAGTAAGACCAGGCCAGGAGGCTGTAGAGAATGATGGAGCAGTTTTCTCAGCTGTCATCCGTTACCATGAAGCGTTGAAGCAGGAGCTGTCTCATTAACCAGCCCGAACACACAGCTCCTCCCTCAGGTGCATCGCCATAACCATGATGAGCGATGCATCTCCATAATAACTCTCACACACAGGGATACTCTGCCATGGCAGTAATGAGCACAGGGATCTGCGTGTTCTCTAATTCCCATGTACCTCCACAGAAACTGCGTGAAAATGATTGGTGGAGAAATGAAGCTAATGACAAATCGTCTCCATCTGTCCCCACCAAGGTTGAAATCTCAGAGACAGCATGGT
Organism: Myripristis murdjan; assembly: GCF_902150065.1. Classification (NCBI taxonomy): domain Eukaryota; kingdom Metazoa; phylum Chordata; class Actinopteri; order Holocentriformes; family Holocentridae; genus Myripristis; species Myripristis murdjan. The sequence continues at coordinate 11,471,818 of NC_043995.1, read as the reverse complement.
GCGCTCATCAGATCCCAACTCCGAATATTTATCTTTTTTTCCATTGATACATACACAGCAGCTCTATTATTCAAAGTACACTCTCCGAACATCAGGATGCCACAATGTCCTGTTGAGCCATTTGGAGGTGTTGCGCGCTTAATGCAGCCAAACATCTGTAAAGGGAGGTGCTCACTCGAAAGCTTCAGCAACATGCCTGCTCTCCCACCCCACCCCCTCCTACTTCCAAGCTAAGTTTACACACTCGGGGTTTGATTCATTTTCAGTACATGAGTCACTGGTTGGTGATTTGATTTAAGAACTTTTTTTTATTTTTTTGGAATGAGTCAGTTCAGCTGAGATTTTATACCCATTTTTTATACCCATTTCATTCCCAAATAAATGTACCACAATGTCAGACAATGATGTTTCTTTTGCAATGTTAAAATTAGTATTCAGACTGACATTAACACTTTTTATTTTTGAAAATAATTTTGATTAAAAAGTTGCAATTCATAATATTCTGTTCATCACCAGATTTGTTTTTGTTTGTTTGTTTTTTCAAGACTTGTGAATCATTCGATTCAAAGCATTTCATATACTGATTCAGACAAAAGTCTTAAAAATTCATTATTTATTTATATTAGCAGATCAGTGCAGTTGAATTGGTGGCATTTGTAATCGATGCACTGATGCAATGAATGAATCGTTGCACCCCTTTGACTACTACTATTCAGAAGAGCTGTATGCTAGATAAAGCAAGCATGGATTTCAACTAACAATAAACATATGTACCTAACAATGAGTTAATAGTGACTTAATAGTCATCCCTCACCAAGTAAAATCATAACATAATTATATCTTTGCAAATTCATCAGCAAATGATTCATTAAAACAGATGATGATCATCATTTCAGGCTCATAGTTCTAATTGAGAATTATTGGCTGTACTGATCAGCATCTGTTTTAATGAATCATTAGCTAATGATTTGTGAAGATATCATTTTGTTATGACTTTACTTAGTGAGCTACATGAGTATTAACTCACTAATAAGTCACTATTAAGCACATATGATGATGGTTATTGGTTTTGATAGTGCCTGACAGGCCACACATCCACACTAATGTTTGAGGTCTGAATGATTTTGAGCTGTTGAAATGGTAAAACCCGGCTGCATGTTCTCTGTGTCCCGCCTCCCACCTGTGTCCCGCGTTCCTGTCCCATGAACGACAAGGCATAAGATAATAAACAGATGCACCAGTTGATCTGTGTTAATTAACACATGAATTTAGACTATTAATTAATGCTAGATGTTCATAGGGAATTAATCCACAATGGCAGACATTATTAATAGTGATCCTATATGAGTCAGTCTGTTAATCAGATAGATTCTTTATTAGTTGCTGATGTGGTAAACATTGATGCATGGTTTACTTCTTCATGGGCCATACATTAACTCACTATGACCTGTGCATTAAATAAGCACTGATGAATGCATATTTGTGCATCGGTATTGTAAATTGTATTGTATTGTATTGTATTGTTATTAGCACCAGTACTTTGATTAACAAAGTCTATCTCTGATGCAAAAACATGGTGTAGGGCTTAATTTGTGATGGTTTAATTAAAAGGACTCATGAAGCGCAATTACTGTAATAATATGCATGTACTAATAAAAGTGTGCACGACCTATGCAAATAAACCATGAACTTTTATTATGCTATCAGCTGCATTGACAAAGCCTCCCTAACGTGAACTTTACACACTCCCTGCTTTGCCGAATCCCCCAAAGTCACCTTAACCTTTTAACACAGATCAAAGAGGGGTGAAGAAAAAAAATACAGCGAGAGACACCAAAAAGCTTTGGTCCAAGTTCAAAGCGCTGATGCGAGTGTGCAAGTAAGAGAGAGAGGGAGAAAGAGACGGAGAGAGAGAACATGAGAGAACAAGAGAGGTGAAGAGAGAGAGAGAGTCAATGAGGCACAACCCTGACTTCAAACGCTTACAGATTAACCTTACACCCTTCCTCACAGCAGCATGTTGTTTCTCTGAAAAGCCAGAAACCCATTAGCGAGTCCGAGCTCTCTTTTGGAGGATCGCGATGGGGTTACGGCAGCATTGTCTGAATACAAAGCTTAATGGGGAAATCCAGCTGAAAACTGAATTCACACACTGTACAGTATGATGGACCTGCAGCCCTAAATGGTTCAGTCTTGGTTTGGCATCAACAAGCCAATAATACATCGACAAATGTCATCCAAAGGTGGCTGAGAAAAAAGAGAACCGAGACTTTTCATAGTGTCGTCAAGAGGCAAAGACTAAAGCCGCCCTGCTGATATTGAAAAGTCAGCTGACACAGTGGGACCTTGATCTTGATCTTGGGACTAGCACACAGTGGGTGAATTTTGATTTAGGGTGGATTTTCATTTGAAAAACCCTACTGCAGTTTCAAAACAGATGAACATTTGGCCTCTGCCGTGCTCATCTAGGATCATGGTAGAAAGGACATTTGCATCCGATCCTGTGTGCTTGAAATGACGGAAACAAAAAAAAAAAAATCTTGGTTCGGCTTTTGATGTAGGTGTATGAGAGTCTTGGGGAAAAGAGCAGGGAAGGGTTAAGTAGAGGATAAGTAGTGACTGTCAAAATGTGCTCAACTGTGACGATAGGTATTCTCAGAAGAGATGATTTGATTATGCGGATGTGCTTTGAATGTTTATTGTTTAATGATAGCCCTGTGTGAGATGTGAGAGGCCCAGATGTCTCGCCTGGTCAGGTCAGATTTGTCTGTGCCCGGCTGATACAGTGGAAACATCTTTATGTTTAACCTTTGAGCAACGACAGCAAATTCATAACTTCAGTGTTGGCCCGGAAAAGGCCAGGGGTCAGCAGAGGGTGAATAAAGGCCAAAGAGCCGTAAAGTGACAAGACACTTCAGTAATAATAAAGGGCAACATGTCGCAAAGCAGGACAAAGAGAATGAGCATGGCAGGATCGCTTTTGTGGTCACTGAGCCCTTCAAGGATCTTACAAGCCCAATTAAAAAAAAAAAAAAAAAACATAAAATAATTCCACATATTATGAGGTACAGCTGGGTAATATATCAATATTATATCAATGTTGTGATATCAGACTAGATATTGTCTGATGTTTTGGATATTGTTTATATATTTTATTTTCTTCCTTTAATGTTAGCACATACAAGCTTCCACCTGTGAACTAGCCGACACTGTAGAGTAATAGAAAAAAGTAAAGTTGATCATGCCGTATTTTTTTTTTTTTTTTCAAGTGGGCCTGCAGAGATTGATGTACATAAATTAACACTTCACATTTTTAAGCTCAAAATAAGTTCCCATCCCCCACATAAACACTTTTTCTATGACATAGAAATTAGGTATTATGACAAGAAAAGGATCCAAAACTTTTATGACCTGTAGATAATTCCACCATATTCCAAGCAATATTTTCCCCGATGTGTTACCCCATCCATATCACCCTGTCACCTGCAAAAAAAAAAAAATCTCGAGAGGGGCTTGTCTAGAATTCATTTACACTTCATACATACCTGATAAAAATTTTTTTTTTTTCTAATCGGTTTCTCCTAAATGTGTAAAATGTAAATCATCAGAGGGATCAGCAGCATATATGTTCTGGTTGTATCCAATGATACAGAACTATTGGACAAATGCTGCATATTTCACATTTCACTTGATTACAACAGTCAGTTAGAAAATATACAGACTATAGAGACTGAGATAGAAGAGCTGATGCTCGTGATGGTAGCCGCACAAACTGCACCGCACCACCTTCCTTTCAAAAGTGTTTAGATGACATTGCAATTAGACCCATGGAGGGAATATTATTAGAACTGATCATATTCAACTGACAGACTGATTAAAATGTGAGGAGCACTTATTATATAGATCAATGAGAGATAGCTGCTCCTTGCAGGGTGCACTCTCAGCACATTTGCAAACAATCCACAGTGCATCATGTATATCTGATGCCTTTTTTGTTTCGTTTTAGTGTCTACGGTTGGATGTCTGCATTTGTTTGTTCCCATCGAATGTGGAACATCTGAAACCCTTGAAAAAATTCAGCTTGTACCATGCTGTCACAGCCTCCTCTCTCTACCGCTCTACCCTGTGTGACTACCACAAAAGCTAATAAAATGTTGATGGAGGGTGAAGGAGGGAAAAAAGTACACATCTGGGAGGCTGATTTCATGTAATTTCGACCCTAATGATGATGAATCAACTCCAGGGGGCTATTCAAGTAATCAAGGCTCGGGATGGAAATGGAAATGGAAACATTTTCTCGCCCTACAGGCTCATGAAAACACTCCATTATTATTGTCAGGTGAAAAAACATATCCACATCGACTTGGATCCCGACCAGTGTTAGAAAAAATGCTGGTTCACATGTAAGCCCCCAGTCGCCTCCATATCCAGCACTCTGTCTGCTTGACAGTGCTTACAGTGTTTAATGTAAGTCAAAGAGCACAAGATGAGGTCCACTTAACTCCTCTTACCCCCGGCTACCTCTTCATACCCACCACCATTCTGTGTTCCTTATCACACAGACACACACACACTCACACACTCACACAAACCATTACATTACAGCCAGCCTCTGTCTCCCCTCTCAGCACTGCCGCTGCAGGCTCCCTCCTCTCCCACTCCTGGGAAGGTCATTGTCACTTAGCCTAGCGCTGCCCATCTGCACCTGTCACACAGCATCTTGTCTCTGCAGTTAAGCTGGCAGAAAATAGCCCTGGGAAGAGAGAGCACTATGGCATCCAAAGAGAGGAGGCAGCCCGAGTCTCAGCTCTGACCAGTGAGATTCGCCAATTGTCTGGGTGCTGCACTGGCTGCCTGTGCACTCTGCATGCTTTTTGAACTGGAGTCACTTGTGCCACTTCCTTCTGGTTGTTTTCTGGGCAGAAAATACCGCCTGTGCCCAGTGAGAAAAAAGGTTGACTACAATGATTCAGTGATATACATGGACATACAAGGATGTAGTGGTAAACTCAGTCAACACTATTCATGTAACAGATTTTACCTTTATGACATTAACCTGTTGGTAAGTTGCATCAATTTGTGGTATATTAACACAGGGAGCTGTGGGCATGTGGGAAGGGCATAAACTATTGCTTTTCTAAAAATATAATCAGTATATCTTAATTTATTTTTTCATTCATTATATCATAACATTGTATATGTGCATTTGTGCCTGAGACTACAATAAATCTGACAAGGTGTGTCACTTTCCTCCCACAGTCCAGACACATGCAAGTCAGGTGCAACTCCATGCAACTGTAAATTGCCTCTGGCCAATTTTGAATGTGGAGAAAACAAAACAAAACAAAACAAAACAATGCACTATAACATAACATACATATTACCCTTAATGTAAAAAAAAAAAAAAAAAAAAAAAAAAAAAAAGCAGATAAGCAAAAGAATGAAATGAAAGATCATGGTGATGGCAACGGTGCCTGTAATATATTCTCAATTTATAAGCCCGGTTTTTGTTTCTTTCAAGAGAAGCATTTATCATCAGTTTACCATCTGAGGTATCATCCATAAGGAGACACCACATTAACAGATTTTTAGGAACAGGAGTCAAGGAAGTGGCTGGCTCCATTCACTTCAACACATCGACCTGGTATTGCAGTGCTGCAGGGAACAGCTCATTCATCAGTGTGACCTAGTGGTTTGGGAGGCTGCGCTCCAGCTGGAGGACCTGGGCTTACAGCATTTGCACTACCTAAGTGTCGTTGAGCAGGACACTGAATACCTCAGAGCGCTCGGCTGCGGCTGACCCTGGCCTCTGATCTACCTGTGTGGGTTAGGTAAGTGCAAAGACAATTTCCCTACAGGGCTTATTCAAGTATCACACTCAGCTGGCTATAAAACACCACACACAGCGGCTTGGGACTAAGGTGGCATGTTGAGACTGCAACTTAATAATAATTTCAGTCAATTTAGGTACAACAGATTGATTTCACATAATAGTAAACTGAGCCCCCCTCAGACTCATAAACTGTTATCTTCAGCTCTTGCACTATAGAGCCCACTGCATTCTCGTGCTCATATTACATTCAGGTCAAAACCACTGAGATTTCTCAAGGATGCTTTTAGCCATCCCAGTGCACATTAGGCTATTATTTCAAAGTGTTGTAAATAGGGTCGGGCTGTCGAAAGAGTGTCCGGGTCTGATTGCCTGCACCTGTGTGAGGGCTTTTAAAAGAGTCCCTATGCAATGTTTCACCACCTCACTGATGAAAGCCACGGGCTGGGCTGCAGACGCCTGTGTCCATCTCCAGCTCCACCGCTCCACACGCCCTTGTCGTTCACATTTGCAAACCTCAAGGTTTAATTATTTTTGGTGATGCAAGCCATAGCGAAGCTGCTTAGTTTTCTGAATGCCTTTGCTTTAAAACTGTGCCAAAAATAATTGTATAATGAGCTAGAAAATCATTTTTAATAACTTCCACCCTCAGGGAAATCTTCAGGGCAATCATCACTTATTTTAAAAAATCTCCAAACCAACCAGCTATTACAAGTATAGGATTTATTCATGAGGCCAAAAACACTCTTCTAACCCTTTTTGACTTCTGGAAATCCATGACAGATTAATCTACAACATTTAAGCCATAGTATGAGTGGATGGAATAAAACTGACATTAATAAAACACATAGCAATTCTGCAGATAAGAAATAAGCTTCTTTATTCAATCACAATTAATCCAAATTAAATTCCAACTATTTGCTCATGTAGAAAACAGAGACTTATGCACTCTCACTTCTGACACTCAACACATAGAATTTCTCCTCTAATAAGGGATGGAGGAGGGAACACATAGATCTAACAAACAATACAAACACATACATATCTAAACTGTCACATTCTTCTCACTGAACAGTGGTTCAAAATAAATAATCTCTTGAATGTTCACTGACAACAGAACTGCATCTGAGAACTTTAATGTATCAAATAAAAATCTATCAGTGAAGTAAACAATTGAAAAAGGGAAACATGGCAAATTCCACTTTAAGATTGCAGGTTATCAGAACATCATGTAGCCTAAAATCAAGACCCTTGAATTTGGCCAGCAGACAGAACAATAACAAAAAGATAATTGTAGATAACTGGCAGAGGATAAAGTACATGAAAAGTTGACATCATTAGAAAAATGGCACATAGAGTTAACACATAATGGTGGCAGTGTATTGTTATCAAACTGTGCCACTCAGTAGGCAAAGACCCATTTCTCTGCTATTTTTCCTGCTACCAATTACTTATAACCACCTCTAGCTCCAGTTTCTGGAAAAAAAAAAAAAAATCCCAAACAAAGATGTTTGCTGTCTAGCTAGCAACAAGTACCGGTTCATTAGCAAAAAACACAAACAACTGCAACAACCGGTTGTGGATTTCTCTTGTTTCTCCCGATTCAAAATCCGGCAAAAAACTTGTTCTTACCAGCGAGAAACCCTGTGAGGGCTCTGGGGAAAGTGAAGAGAGATAAATCTGGGAGTTTTATCTTAATTAACAGAGTTTCACACAAGGCAGTGGAATCCAAGAGTGCAACATACCTTGTTATCTTAATTAAAATGGTTTTGCACAAGGCAATGAAATCCTCGGTCCAGCACAGTGCTGCTTAGCTCCAAATGTACAGTATTACAGTAGCTGGCTGACTCAATTTATGTGCCAGTGAGACCTGTGTTCACATGCTATTTAGAGCAATGTAGTCTATTTTTAATGGAAAAAAATAAATAAATAAAAATAAATAAATGAAATAAATAAATAAAACTGGCCTACACTAATTATATTATGGGTAAAAAGATGTATACAATCTGCAGAAATTAGAATTATTACAGTTGTTATTGGTGCCAAACAGTGAGTGAAAATTTAAGTTCATTTACACTGTAAAACAAATGCAAACCAGTGGTGGTTGGACACTCCAGCAACACAAAAACACTCGTCTTGCTATATTCATAATTACATGGGAGAACTACTCAAATCTAGTGGCATGAAGGAACAGCATCTTCCACCACAAAATGTCACATAAATTATTATTAGCTTACAGATTTTTCAGGCTACAAATAATACACCTTTTCAGATACAATTATTTTTTTGATACACTTCTATTCCCTTTTAAATTATGAGACTTTTGTGAGACATTGGGTAAAACTGAATGGGTCATAGAAACAGAGTATAAAAGATCCGCAGTATGAGAAAGCATTAAAAAAATGAATGATTTATGCTGATGTTGGCTGATACTAATTTGAAATTTACTTTGGTTTTGGCAAGATTCTGGAAATACAGGTGTAATTAAGCAATCCATAAGGAAACTAAGCCACATGGGTATCACACACACAGTAGACATTGGTCAAGACAGAAAAAAAAAAAAAAAAACACATATAAAACTTTGCTATCCTAAAATCTCACTTGCTCTCCACAGAAAAGCTACATTGCATACTGTAAAAGGTAAGGGATCAGTGTTTTGACGACTACTAAAAAAACATGTTATATAATATTAATTTGCACATAAATAAACCTGTTCATTTGAATTTTATTATCATGAGTAGAGAAGTGGTATTTAGCACTTAACTTCCTTTCATAGGTACAGGTGATACGGTTTCCATTTGCGCATTCATCCAGTTTTTCTGGCCTTGTGGAACAGTTCAAGACTTCTTCGGTGTTGTCCATGAGTAAGTAACAACTGTACTTATCTTCTATGGTAAGCATAGGAACATCACGGTGCAAGAGTTCATCACAGAAACAGGCCAAATCACATTTATCAACTCCCGTTAGACAAGCTGCAATCATACTGTCCACTGTTCCAATATGTGATTGTCTGGAACATGTGTTACTCAAACATTTGTGCAAACAGCACAGCATCAGTTTGACAAGTTGTTTCTACTAGGTCCTGCACATAAGAACGTCTGCAAAGGGCCCCAAGAGGTTCTTGTTGAAGATACATCTGACCCAGACTAGGTAAGTGGTGAAGGGCTTAATGTTCTCTGAAAAAGTGTAGTTCTGCTGGGGAAGAATATAAGGCATGTAGGTGTTCTCTCCCTGCTCCTGGATCCACACCTCATACTTCACCTCTCTTACCTTCAGGTATTTCAGATTCCACGGGATCTGCCAGGAAACTGTGAGTTTAGCCTCATTGGTGGCTTGGACCGAGGTGTGGCACTGAGGTTCTCTTACTCGGCCTGGATGAACTGTGTTGGCCAGCTTGGTCTTCTTCAAGTTGGGCCTGGTCCTCAAGCCCTCTTTGAGGACTTCCAGGAATGAAGGGATGTCCACCAAAGTGTCCTGATAGATTCGGAAGAGCCATTCTGGGTTGCGGCAGCACAGGTGCCTGGGAACATCCTTGCTTGCCAGTATTCGTTCTTGCTCATCCTTTTCCAAATGGGTGATGCCTCCTTGTTCCCAGGGTCGATCTGGGTGGGTGACAGTGTTCTCTTCCATGGTGTTCCTCCAGGAAACATACTGAAGGTCCATGCCTGGTAGGGAGGCAAGGGTTTTATATGGAGTGTACTGTTCTGGGTTCACAGCAAAGGGGAAGAGCTCCACCACTGCAGCTCCTCTGGGGAGGAAGAGTGAAGTGACAAGCTGAGCTCCATGCATACTAACTAACATTGAGGCCCTGCTGATAATCTGGATGATGCTGGGGAAAGACTGTTCCTCCAAGGATACTGTAACCACTCTCATCTGAAATTCCTGGGCTAGAGCCATGATTAGCTCCGCTTCATTCAGAATCAACCTTGTTGATGAACGACTAAACACCACAATGTATTCATCCTTCTTCTCTTTCTCCTTCTCCTCTTCAACGCTCCCAGCATCCTTCTCTGTCTCTTCTACCATTGTGATGTTCATCCTCTCCATCATAGCCTTGGCAAACTGACGGATCTCATTCCCTGAGACCAGGATGTTGGCTTTGGGTCCCTGTGGTTGGACAAAGCCATACTGATACCATGTGGTCATCTTGGACAAGCCAACATATGACTTGGTAAAACACATTAGCTTGCCAAAGTTCCTTAGCTGTTCTTTGAGTAGTGGCTGCTTGCTGCTGAGAAGTCGGTAGAGATCAAAGTGTGGACCTTCACCCCAACCCTCCATAAACACCAAGCGGGCCTCATCATCCAAGTCTGAATACTGTTTCATAGTATAAAAGGCTGGGAGCAGGTCATCATGGAATACGTGCATTAGGTTGTCGGGATTGAACCGGTTTAGAATCAATGTGACATCTGGTACGAACACAGGCTTGGGCATGAACTTTAAAGCAGCAGCAGGGAGCTCCAAAAAGTTGAAGTACTGTGTGTTGTGATCCTCTACTGAGGACAAGTCCAGCAGGGCAGGCTGGAAGCGTCTGGGCCCCAGGTTAGGCAACATGACAGAGGAATTGGAGTGGAAGAACACAAACTCCTCTGCCTCCGAGCAGTAGCAGAGGTAGTCAAAGCGGCAGATGCGGTCGGTGTGCATTTTGCCAGTGCAGACCATGCGGGTGCCGTGCTCCTGGAGAGCCAGCAGGGCGGCATGATAGTCGATGCGGGCCTGGGAGACCTCCTGGGACTGCCGTGTCAGGTGCAGCTCCTCCTCCAGCAAGGCAGCATGCTCACTCAGCATGGAATATTTCCAAAGCAGCGCTGCAACCACAGACACCAGCAGCCCATTGAGGAGTGCACCCACGCTCATCCTGCAGCCCGCCACTGAAGCCCGCATCACTGCTGCTGAGGACCCACCTCCCAACTCCAACCGGCCACCGATCTCAGGGAAAGGCAACGAGACATCCGCCGACACGCGATGACTGGGGAGGAGAGGTTGGAGCATAAGAAAAGAGGTTTCAAAAAAAGGGACGGGGAAAGGGATGGGTGGTGGAGGAGGAGAGAACAAAGGGTAGGCACACGAGATGAAAGGGAGAAGGACAGAAGAGGAGAGATCCAGGACACAAGAGGAGAAGCAGGAAAGGACAGTGTGGCAGAGGAGAACGGGAAGGGAAAAGAAGAGAAATGTTAATGTACAAATCATAAAGCTACCCTACATACATAATAAACAAAGTCAATATGCTCACCTACAATTTATGTAAGCTTTAAGGCACGACAAAGCAGAGCAGCCATGAGAGAATTCTAATGTGGTCCAACAAAAGCAGGGACTTAAGTCTATAAAGCTGCAGTGTCAGTGATGTAGTCAATACAATCCAGCGATTAATCACAAAATGATTCAGAGCACTCGCCTTTCGAGAAAGTTGTTGTTTACCTCCGTGAATAAAGACAGAAAGACATTTTCTTAACCTCACATCCCCTCCTCCCATCCTTCCTGGATATGTCAAGACAAATTACATTGTGAGGAGGCAGAGAGAAAGGAAAGAGAGTATTGCTCTCAACTCTACTCATCTGCATATTGAGAGAACAAGTGAGTCATTGAGAGACTCTAAATCAAACCAGCGGCTAGTGGCCAGCAGCTGCCTGCCTGCAAACACGAGGCAACTAGCATGCTAAATATCCATCTGAAGGCTAGCCTCACTACCTTAAAACAAAGGTTTCCATGAGAAGGCATGGGATAAAATATCACTTTCCATTTTTACTGGCCTGTTAGATTACTGCTCTCACTTTTCCCTTCCCAATGCATATTACATATACACATGTACACACACAAACACACAACTTGGAGTAGGGAAAAGGCACTCAAGGCAATGCTTTGGTGTGACCTCCACTGTGTGACAAAATGGGATTTTGAGAGCAGAGCAACTCTTCCCTTCTCTGAAGTGTGTCCTCAAGCAAAACTAAACTAAATCAGGCCAAACCAAACAAAGCTAAACTGCACATTTGCTCCTCAGTTTTATAGATTATCCACAACAGAGGAATCTAGGTGTACACATGCACACATAATGCAGATATTCATATAGACAGGGAGAACAGGCTATCCAGTCTATTGTCTCCACTTTTTTTTTTTTCTTCACTTTTTACCCTTTCATTCTATTTCCATCCTGCTGTCAACTTTCTTATCTCACTCTCTTTCTGTTACTGCAATCAATGTCATCTGATGCTGCCTCTTATCCTATACACTGTCACTTTCTATTGCTGGTTACTGTCTCTGTGGTTTAATTGTTTTCATAATTTTGCTTTCACTTTCTCATTTGCCCCCTTGTCTTTCTCTTTTCATAGTTCATGTTTTTCCTCTCTCCCTTTCTGTTCTGCAGTAGCCGCGCGGAGTCCCTGGGCTATTGCTGACATCCCAACAAGTACAATATGTCACTGGCAACAAGGTCAGTCTTTGTGATCAAACTCTGCAGTGAACACACAGCCGGAATATACAAAGTGCAAAATACAGTAAACTAGAGTTACTCCAGAAAAGCAAGAACACTGGAAGCTGACCCCAAAATGCACTGTATCATACTGAGGTCTTACTGGACACAAATGTAGGCACAATGGTTGACTTTTAAAGATGCAAGCAGCATTGGTCTAAGATTGAAACAGAGCATATATTTATTACAGTTCACCAATCAAACACTTTTTGAATTTATTGTGAGTTACTTTCCGATTCAAAGTGAGTTGAATGCTTGCGTGGTGGTGGATGTAGCACTGAGAACTCTGTGATGGAGTCCCAGAACTATCAAATGTTTGCGTGAGCACCAAAACTTTTTAAGCTCATAAAAATGGAAGACTATGATTTACTAACCAGACACAGCGGGCGCTTTGCATGTCTAAAATATGGAGTGAACCAGGGTGTAGGATTTTTGCACGTTAATCCTACTACATGCTGTATATATTAAACACAGAGGACTAAATGGAGATTTATCAAATAATGTAGACAAGTATGTCTTTGCTTAACTCAACTTATTTCCAGGCTGTAGAAGAAAGGCTTACAATTGCAGGAATAATGTTTTTTTTCCAGATGTAAAGTTAAAAAAAAAAGATGACTTTTCTCTTTCCCAAAAAAGAAACCAGAGAAAGTTGATGCATGAACAAATTAGTAGAATTGTAGAGTGGCAAATCTGTTTATTACTATTTAAGAAATATCTTATTAAATGATGGGATACTGTAGTATTGGTGCTATTAAGAATAAAGGACTAATTAGGCTTTAAAAACAAATGAAGGAAAAGATAGAGACTATGTTTGCTCCATTGTCACATAAGGCATGCTATTAAAATACTGTCCAACAACAAAAACATCATTCTTCTTTTTTCTTCCATCTGATGCAGTGTATTAAGCACAGTTAAACCTCTTCAACTGTGCCAAGCTCATTTGCATGGCAGATGAATGCAGCAGAGATTTTGGAGCACCTACTAGGACCTAGCCTATGTATTTCTGCAGCATTATAGTGGTTTCTGTCAGGCTTGAATTATCATCACTAAATCCACTTCTTTCCTGAATTGGCTTGAACTATTATAGGCTTCACAAAAGGAGTGGGTAAAGGTCATCTGCTCCCTCTGTATCCTGACATAATGGTGACTGGAGGCCAGTGGCCATAGTGAAGGCGGCAGTGTAGTAGAAATGAAATCGAATTTGTGCTGCTGTTGACCCTCACGGCTCTCCGGCTGTTGACCTTAATGGCCAAACTGCAGACAGGACAAGACAATATGGCTGGCGCGGTTATCTCTTAGGCTGTATCACATAAAAATAATGTGTTGGTATTTGAGCTTTTAGTCAGAAATCTCAGAGAGACATAAAAAAAAGATAATAGTGAATCTAGATTAGCAGCCAACAAAAACTGCAAGGATAGTAAATTCATGGAGACAGTAATACATGTCTGGAAGAGTGACATATAAACGCTTTGTCTCCACTTTCCAAAAGTCACACGCCACATAATAAGCTAATACAACAAAGCACGATGCTGGTTCCTACTGCAAAATGTCACCGAGAAAGCACAGTTTCTGAGAATGTATACGCATCATATAGTAGAGTCCTCGGTGCTGAAGCAGCAACCAAGATGAAATGAAATGAAGTGTGGAGAGAAGGCTGCTAGCGAGACTAACATCGGGCAGACATCCTGCTGCTCCTTCAATCCGCAAGGACAAGAGCTGCGCTAGCCGCACAGTGCCAGTGGTGCTGGTTAATCCCTCTCACTGCACACTGGCTCCCACAGGGATGCATGTGGATGCCCACTGCTATTTGCCCATGCCAAGAAACCAAGAGCTTCAAAATGTCAAAGCTGCTGCATGACAAGTTAGCGCGCAAAAACTGTTACACACCCCCGTTTGCATTACCATAAGCTGTGGGCTACAAACAGAGACCTGGAGATTGTAACCTGCCATGAGCCTGTTTTCTGTTAAATACACTCAAGTTATTCAGAACAAGCAGGTTTAAAACAGGCTTAGGGATTACCTGTGATCATGAATGAGAATGCCTACAGCATGAAGGTTGCTTAACTATCTGTCACAAACAAATATTTTATATTCTCAATAAAGAATGTGTGTGTGCTGCAGCTGGTAGTAATTTATGCTGACCTTGAAGACAAGTGGCTTTTGTATCTCATCAGCGGTGTGAGTGAGTGAGCCAAGATATTTCCCAGGAATAAAAATGTTCAAATTAGGAAAAGGTCACAGCAGCTCCAAATATAATAAAATGCGAGCTGGGTACCATCTCTCGGGCTATGTTAACACTGGGGAATGGTTTCAGATTTATATTCTATTTCAGAGTACTTTTTCCTTTAAGTTACCCACTCATTCGGTGCTCCTGTCGCTCCATTGTGTCTTCTCCTCCATCTGCATGCAGCAAATGTCCCCTGAGCTCCCACCGATCTTTCCAGAACTCACCCACCTCCAAAAGGTGTGCTCGCATATCAGCTTTGAGATCAGTCCAAACATATTTGTTATCCTCAATATTTAGACTTAATGAAACTATCATTTGATTTAGAGCAGTGTATTCCCTAAAAAGACTACCTACCAGCCCGTGCCTGTGTACACTGCGGACAAGAAAATATGTTTCTGAAACAACAGCAGCCTAGCTGACTGGCCAAGGCCTCTGTTACGCTAAGAAAACAGCACACCCCCATTTCTGCTTTATAAATCTTTCATTCTCACTTGGCTTTTTACAATGAAATCAGCTTTTGTCTCCTCGAGAGGAAAACAGAAAAAGTCTAAAGCTGAGACAAAAGCTGCTTGAGGGATGACTATGTGTGACCAACTGAAACCCTGCCCAGTGATGTTGTCTTCTTTACTGAAACAACACAAGACAAAAAAGGCTCCAGGTATACGATTTCTATGTAAAGGCACACCAGCTGCTACAGTATGCAGATGCAACAGCAGCTAGTCACATCAAAATGTGACTTTGTTCTGGCCATCACTTTCAAACAAACAATTCCATAAATAGATGCATGGGGTGGGAGGATTACTTAGACCAGTTTAATTAGAGCAGTATAAAATGTATGCACTACAGATTGATTTTCTTTACATTCAAATAAAAATTCAAGACCACACCTGAACACACTCCGCTGCACACCACTGTGCCTCGACACACAGGTTAAAAACCACCTTTTGAGCTATCTAGCAAGTTATATCACATACACCCTTTTTGCAAATCAGCACTTCTGCACTTAGTTTTCCCTGAACATTAAACCTTGAGGCAGCACACCTACATGTGCAGTGTTTTTTTTTTTTTCCAGCTGCCGGAAAGAAAGAAATTCAGCGAGCTAGAAGCTGATATCTGTTCCAACCAAGAGGATTTTGGGCTGAAACTATAAAAATACACTTTTGGTGTTGTGTGTGCCTGTGCGTGCTTGTTCCCATTAACTTCTCAACCCTCCATCCTCAAGCAAAACCAAGCACATTACTGATCTTACTGCCTCAGACGTTCTAAATTTTATGAAAAACCATTTCAAAATTTTATGTTGTGGTCAGTTCAAGCACCTGGCGTGAACTATGCCAAATGGGGGCTTTGCACTCACCCTGGCAACCGGCCAAAACAGGTCAAGAACTGAGTCAAGATCCCATTCAGTCCAATAAATCACATCTACCCACTGTCACCTAGGGGCTGAGTCAGAGGATGAAGCTACATAATTACATCATTACATCAATTTTGAACAGTATTTTCCACTCTTTTGTGTCTGTCCACCTATATTTGTGAAAACAATACTGCTGCTCATTTCAATAGCCTCACTGCAGCATCATATTAGCTAGACAGACAGACCTAAATTCTAATCATTAAAAAGACTGCAGACAGTCCAATCAATAATTTAAAGCACCCTTCCATTGACCTGTGACATGAATGACTTCAGCGGCTGCGGTCTGCGCCATTTCACATGGAACATTCATGTGATTTCTGATTTTTGTTTACTGCTTCTACACCTGTTTATGTAAAGACAGCGGAAATCAGGCACAAAATTGAGTGCAGCCATACATACAGAGGCACTGTTTCAGGAAGAGTTTTGAAAATGGCATTTATGAAGTCCCCGGAAGGGTCTTTCACTCTCCCTTATCCAGAGACAGTCACATAATGTTTGTCAAGAGTGTTCCCAACCTCATGACATTGAAGCACAGAGCGTTTAACGGCTGATATTTTGCCCCATGGTTGCACTGTGCAAGTTCATCAGTATAAAATGAACTCTGCTTTGTAAATCTCATGCTACAGTGGCTTTCGTAAGGGTTTCCTTCATGAGCAGGGGCGCTTATCTTTAACTGCCCTGCCTATTTGACCATGTCATTCCTCATGATCTTAGATACTGGAGGTTCAGGAACATCATTCCCCCCTCCAAAAACCTTTACACGCGACCGGTCTCACTCTGTCTCTCCACCTGTCAGTCAGCCGCTCTCTCGGTGCTGCCTTCGATGCTGACACTAAAGCGCAGGCTTCCCCAGTGTTACTGGTTAGCATATCTGTTTGCTCTGGAGATGATAAGCACCCCAATGATGTGGTGGAAGGCACTGCGGGGCAGCCTGGAGAGTCTAATGCATTTTAATGAGAATCCTGGAAAGCCAAAGCTAAGGGGGAAGGGGAGGAGAGCAGCGGCAGTAGCCAAGGCGCTGTTGCTGTTCATTTTGTCTGTGGTGTTCATCATTCCTTGCAACGCACTGCTCTCTCTCTCGCTCTCTCTCTCTCTCTCTCTCTCTCGCTCTCTCTCTCTCTCTCTGTGAAGTTTAGCATCTCTCGTTCTATATATTTCTTTCCCTATTGGATCACCTTGGAGGCCCTTGATAACCCCTTCAAGAGGAAAAAGTGACTCAAAAAATATCCAATTAGAGAGACAGTATCTCTTTTGACCCTGCTCTTTGTGCGTCCACTTTCCCTCCTCCCCTCCGGCCACTTGATAGCCTATCTCTTCTGGCCCTGATGATGCGCCCCTATTCGTTGTCATCTTTATTCCTGGACCAAATGTGGCCTGTCAGGTTGTATCAAGCTGCTTGGTGCTCAGTGTGACACTGGGGAGAATTAATGGCCCAGCAGCCATTATCTCGCTGTACAAAGTCTCTTACCCTTTCTCTCACTCTGCATCTCTTTCTAAAACACATTTGGACAGAGGGGAGACACACACAAACACACAGACACACACACAATTGTTTTGTTACAAAATATGGAGCAATTCTATTGTGGTTTAGCGGTGAAAAATCGGCTTGCTGCTTCAGAATGACTGGCAGTGGGTGTCAGAAAATGCCCCTAGCCTGTTAGACACATCATGTGTCTGACTTATTCGGCCATTCCAAATTATGACTGATTACTTGCTGAACTGATAGCCCGCTGGTTAATAACATTTTGTCATTCTCCAAATCATATGCTCAAAGTGGCCCACAATCCCTTGCATATACAGTAATTATCAGGCCAGCACTGTGTATCACACATTAAAGTCCCTCCCTGTCTAACAGAGGGCACGTGAGATAGCAGGGTTGATGCAGGCATTCTGCAGTGTGTGTGTGTGTGTGTGTGTGTGTGTGTGTGTAAATGACAGACAGAGTCAGAGGAACAAAGTGAGAAGGACATCCTTTAAAAACACCGCAGCACAGCACTTCAGCAGTGCCCCAGGACAACAGGCACTATTCCACACAGGCACAGAAATAGAGTACTTTGGGTGGACGCACACTTAAAGATATCCGAAAGTGATTTAGCTCCCAAGCTCTGCTCCCATCCATTTTGGACACTGTGGTGATTGGAGAGTACCTCAGAGGAGGAAAAAAAATATATATCCATCCATCCATCTTGTCAGAAATGCATGCAGGACACTCTAATCTCTTGTTCATAACCTTCCAGTGCACATCAATCCCAGGATACTGTGTTGCTCTTATGTCAACTGATGTCAACTAGTCAGTTATGTAATTATACCCTAGCTCAAAACAAGACAAAGGCACAAAAAAACACTTCTTTGTCCCATTGCTGTAACCAAAAGGACCACAGCATATGAATAAGATAGGACACAGACAGACTTGTTTAAATGTCAGCTTCAGAGCTGCACTTCTATATCTATATTTTTAAGGATTTTTTAAAATAGACAGTTCAAATTTGGATGAGGCTGTTGTATCCTGTTTCCAACATGAGGCATGCTGAGGAAAATAATGACTCCATTTTAAATCTGAATCTTTAGTGCGTCCAGAAAAAAAGTACTGCAAACAATTTGGATAAATTATTGTTGTCAAAAAGTCTTCAAATTACAGCATACATGGTCCATAATGAGCTGATCAAAACTGGAGATTCAATTTAAGTTGGATGGGATTTCATTTTTTGGAATATATGATGGAAAACTAGCTGCCGTCTGGACTTAAGTTGTTCTACAGCAAATCCGTTCAGATCTAGTAGTTTACTCAACAAGAAAAACAGAATTGCCACCAAAAATGCCGACAGCCACAAGTATCTTATTAAACAAAAAAAAAAAAGATCAAAAATAAAAGTTAGACAGACGTACATCATGCACCTCGCTGCTTTCAGATTTCAAAAGCACAAAACTTGTCAGAGCAGACCATTGTTCTGAATGGTGCATAATCTGTTTTCTGACAAGCTACTGAAACCAACTAAGTGGGAGCATCCAGTGTGACAATTTCGAAAGCTGTGGGAGTGAGTCTCTCTCTCAGCGGCAAGGAGACGTGGAAGTACATAAAATATCAGCTGTTTTAGAGAGGGCACTGCTGTGCAATTTCCTCTTAAAAGGCAACAGTATTCATGGAGGGTGATTCAAAGTCATCTTTCTTGCCCCAGTCAGCCCTTCAGCTTTGTGCAAAGTTTCAAAGAATGGCTTTCAATTATTCTCAGGGACAAGAGCAGAAATGCAGATAAAAGCCGCAGTCTAATAGAGAGAGATCTGTGCAGTGGCCTGTACATATGTTCCTTCAATTTTGGGGTCAAGACCTACATTTGGATGGTAGAGGGATTTAAGCAAGCTGAATAACTCTTAAATGAATAATTCGAATTTCATGAAGCTTCCGGCTGTGTTATTTTTCCATGTCTGTAAGGTGGGCTGAAGAGAATGTTGTAAGCTAGTAGCTGTTTAACATCAATCTTGTTAAACTAGCCCACAAAGTAAACCAGTGCATAACCTGTTAGGGTCATTTAAAACATCTTGCACAAATGTGGGCATAGAGAAAATAGTTTGTAAAACACTGACCAGTATAAATTTCTAAAAAGTAGTATAATTTTATCTTAGATGGAACCTATATTGGCACAGGACATTATGAGGATTAACTGACTGGTAGACTGATAATGATGGACCATAAATCCCATATTTTTGATCAGGCGTGACACAACAGCAGTTTAGCACCATAGCATTTCATTGTCACAGCACCGGTGTCACTGCTGTGGAACAGACCTTTTTAAGAAAAACAGTAGGATAAAAATGACAAGTGATTTAGAGGCAGGAGTCAATGGCTGTGGATTGATGATCGCTCTTTTTGCAGTTACTGAAGCATCGTAGCTGTGGCACTGCCCAGCGGCACACAGTGATTACAAGAGCAGCAGTGGTAAAGCGTGTTGGTCCTCTGTGCCATGCACCGTGCCACTGGACGTAATGGATATGTGATGAAGCTGGGTATACACAGGTACGCAGTGGGTTCACTCACACTCTGATGCCCACCCTTTTATACAGACTAGAGTTCACCCATCTTTTCAGGTTCTTTACATCAAATATCTGTGGCATATGAAATAATAAATAATATCAAATTTTAGGTTTGAAGATGATAATCTTACAAAACACTGGCTGAAAGTCAGTGTTTAACTACACTTTCATTAAACTCTACATGTCTGAGTACGCCCAAGTGTGTAAAATACATTTCACATGTACTGTGGAACATGTTAACAGCTTTGTTTCAACATATTGGCAAAAGCCATGCACCTGTACATGTTGATGACATTCATCCAAAATACATATTTTGGGCAAAAGAAACATTTTTTTCTTCCTATGCACAGCTGCCCGACATTCATTTACAGAAAATCGAGGCATATTTTGGACATGCAGTTTAGATAGACATGATATTGAATACAATTTGGGACCACTTTGTTAGACTGTTAAACATATCTGTAATAAAGTATTTGTATGCTTTCTCCAAATGGGAGCAGATTGGCACACTTTTTCCCCCCAGAAATATCAACACATCCGCAAAGGCAGAGCCCTGTGGCACCAAAGTTGAAAAGGTTGCATCTACAGAGCAACATATTTCGGTGACAAATCAAACAAATGAAGGCACGCCAGCGCATGACTGTTCTTACCTTGTGTTTGAATGAAAATGTTATTGTCTCTCCAGGCAGTTGAGAGGTTAGCTCAGCTAGGCAACATCAGTGCCTCAGTGTGTTGCAGAGACGATCCTGGAGAGGAGCAGGGGAGATACTGTGGGAGGGAAAACAACAACACTCGCCGACACAGCGACTACCGCTAAAAACAAAGGCGCACTCATTCATTAGATTTTCGGAGAGGCAGCGGGGCTTTTTGGTGTTGTTTACAAGCTAGCCTAGCTGTCAAACGGCAGGGATAAGGAGCAGCTGGCTGGACACCCGACTCCACTCCGCTCTGCCCAGTCTCCTCCTTCCGCGCGGCAAATCTCGCGCTCAAATCTCGCGATGACAGCATATCTCCCTAATCGCCACATTTACTGTGTAATACAGCGATTAGGAGACAGTTTATCAGGTGCTGTGCTTGGAGGTATGGAGTTAAACATATGAAGGGGAAAAAAATAACAAATAAAACATTAAACAGAAATTTGGCAACAAATAAGGTGCTATTACTAAAAAGTAAGTCAATCGAATGTGTTTAATGAGGTGATTTAAAAGGTCGTAGTAGACTGACGTGTGTGTGTGTGTTTGTGTGTGTTTGTGGTCAGGCTTTCTATATATGTGGTGTGTAGCTGCATGCAAAAGCTCGGTAAATAAATGATGGATGAGGTTTTGTTTAAGGATCATGTTTGGAGAGTGCTAAATGAAATGAAAATGAAAAGTATTGCTTGATGTACTGTTGTGATTATAATCAAAAGTGCTGTATTGCCTAATCTTTAGGTAGTACAGTACGTTAATGGAGATGGATCATAATGGATGTCATCTGAGATCCTTTACCATCTTGCACCTCTGCTACATCCTATAGTCTTTTCCATGGAGCTCCTCAGGAACCAAGCTGCAGAATAGATGAGGAGAAAATGTATTGATCCTCATGGGGAAACTGGGTCATAGTTGTCCTCAAGAAATGAAACCAGCCACATCATAGAAAGATAACATTTATTGTAGTTTCCCTCCATCAAACAAACGTGGATCCCCAAGGAAACAGAATCCCCATTCCCATTTTGACAACTGGGCGTAAGCGCGCGGGGGTAAGTCAAACGCAAAGCAACACTGCCCCTTTGAGTTTGAAAAGGGAAAAACAACTAAAATATTCCATGCACTTGGTATCATTTAACTAATCAAGCAATCGTCCTTGGCCTTTGTCTCTCAACCAGTATGGTCAAAAACCAAATGAGTTAACAATGTAAATTCAGTTCAGAGCCAAGGTCTCTGACAGCTGACACAGGCTTACTGCTTGCACTCCTCAAATGATGACAGAGCCCAGTGCACCACTTGAATAATTAGTTGACAAGTCCAGTGGTTGATTATTATCCATTAATTAAATGAGTATTAAAATGGCTTGGTCATGAGCTGCAGAGGGGCAGATTAACTTTTCATTGGCCAATGGGGTGCTACAGTGGGCGTGGCCTATCACAACAAGGTGCAAAACGCTGAATGGATTCACGCAACATGGCAAAAGTTTGTGGACAGCTGGGTCTGGCTTATTACAAAAAAGGTTCACAACTCACTAAGTCGCACTCCCTAAATCAACCACACACATACACACACACACACATACACACACACAATTTTGTCAACTTTGTGGTGTGGAAATGGCATAACATGAGAGGTGCATAATGTTGGTGGTGGAGGTATGTCTTCTACAGAGAGCCATCTTTATGTTTTTGCCAATGTATCCACTGGTTGTTGCTTTACTGTTATGGCTAGTGCACCCTCACCTGTTAATGTCAGATTTTGTACATACCCATCAAATCAAGGCATTCTTTTGAATAATTGCAAGTAAGTACTATAAGTGTGCCATGTACTTTGAAGCTCACGTGTTCTTGTTTTTGGTCCATTGTGATGAAGTCTTATATCCAAAGCATGTCTTATTCTAGCTCGCTCTGTCAGCTTGTTGTGCACTCGTGTAGTTTTCTCTGTGCTGTTGTGAATACTGAACTGTTGTGGTATTTTCCATGGGAATCTCTCATTCAACAGATCATCTGCTCATCTGATCATGCTGTTCTGTGATCTCTAGATGATTCTACTCTTTTAGCCTTTCCCATTCACTCCAAAGAGATGCCCAGCATTAAACAATAAATACCTTTCATGTTTTATTTTCCTGCACTTTGCCTCAGACTATTTGTGAAAGAACCCTCACTGTCAACATTGAGTTTACACCAGTGTTATGGCTCACCCATTCTTAACCATTTAAACTACTCCAGTGTACTTATTCTAGTCTTATCTGTGTGGTCTAGTGTGGCCTTTTTCTAGCTCAGAATGATGAAGTTCATATGTACAAAAGATTTATTTCACTAATCCTAAGAAAATTGTACATCTATAGTACTTACAGTTGACTTAAAATTTAGATTTTTACAAGCATTTAACTTTGTCTTATCTAGAACATACAGGTCATGTTAATGAACATGCTGTCTGCCTCCGTGTAAAGGCAGCGTTACTTGTAGCTGTTGTTATTCTGTTGCACCTCAACTGTAATTCAGCTCACCAATGTGAGGTTCCATGTTAACAACGAGCCAATACCAACAGTTCTGGAGAAGCCTGTTAAAAGCCTTGGGCGCTGGTACAGCGCAGAGCTCAAGGACTCGAAACAGTTGGAGCAACTCAAGCAGGATACCATCAGTGGCCTCAAGCAGATCAACAGCACGGCTCTGCCTGGAAAGCTGAAACTGTGGTGCTTTCAGTTCGGGCTGCTGCCCCGTCTCATGTGGCCAATGTCCATCTACGAGGTCACACTGTGAGGAAGTGGCTTGGTTTGCCGAAATGCCTTAGTAGCATAGGTCTTTATGGCAACGGAGTCCTCTCCCTACCGATATCAAGCTTGGTGGAGGAGTACAAATGTGCCAAATCAAGGCTGGAGATGACTCTCACTGAATCCCGGGATCCATGTGTCAGAGGCGCTGCTCCAACCCTAGCAACGGGGAGGAAATGGAAACCATCTGCAGCAGTTGCGGTGGCAAAGACCGCCCTCAGACACCGGGATATCGTGGGGCATGTCCAACATGGCAGAGGCGGCCTTGGATTGGAGGCAACAACACCCACTTGGAAAAAGGCTACTCCAGCTGAACGGCGGCACATGGTGGTGGAGGAAGTGCGCCACCAGGAGGAAGCAGCCAGGTGTGCCACAGCAGTCTCCCAAGCCCAGCAAGGCCGCTGGATGAAGTGGGAGGGCGTGGAAAGGAGGAACATCTCATGGAGCGATCTGTGGAGCATGGAGTCCAACAGGATAAGCTTCATCATCAGAGCTACATATGATGTCCTGCCTTCTCCAACCAATCTACATGTCTGGTATGGAGAGGACCCAGCCTGTCCCCAGTGTGCAGCCCCGGCGACCCTAAAACATATCTTGGTGGGTTGCAAGGCCAGCTTAACACAGGGAAGATATACCTGGCGCCACAACCAGGTGTTGAAGTGCTTGGCTGCCGAGCTAGAGAGCAGAAGGGTAACCACCAATGCCATGCCTCTAAACCCCCAGCCCACCATCCTACAAAAAACATCCTTCATTCGGGAAGGGGAGAAAAGAGGGACCAAGTCATCTCCTCCGGATCCAGGCCCACTGAGCGCAGCCCGAGACTGGGAAATGCGCGTGGACCTCAACCAGAGGCTCACCTTCCCACCCGAAATCGCAGCGACCAACCTGCGTCCAGACCTGGTCCTCTGGTCCAAATCCTGCCAACGTGTCTTCATCGTCGAGCTAACCGTCCCATGGGAAGATGCCATCGATGAAGCATTTGAACGGAAGAGACTGCGATACGCCAACTTAGCAGCTGAGGCAGAGGGGCGGGGCTGGAATGTGAAGGTGTGGCCAGTGGAGGTCGGCTGTAGAGGCTTTGTAGCCAGGTCCACCACAAGGTTCCTGAAGGAGGTAGGGATTAGAGGGCAGGCCCAGCGGAGGGCAATTAAAGAACTCGCGACTGCAGCAGAACGGAGCAGTCACTGGCTGTGGCTGAAACGTAAAGATGCAGTATGGGCTTCCAAATGACCGCGTGGTGCCACCGGCTGCCACACACCCAGGTCTGATCACCCTGTGGTGGGCCAACCCCAGCAGAGGGTGTCTTGTTGTAAGCGGCCGAAACACCCAATGACGTGGGGGCAAACAACTGATGATGTGCCGGGCTGGTGGCACCACGTGATCATTGCCAAATCATCGCCAAAGCGCACCCCATCCAAGAAGGCATCTCCATCTCCAACAATGGCCCAACCGATGTGCTGAATCTTAGGGATCTTTAACATCTAGTCCTATTAAGAAGTTGAGGTACAACAGGAGTATTATTCAGTTATTATCTCAGTTATTATTCAGTTAGTTAGTCAGTTATTATTCGTAAGCCAGACCTGCTTCATAACTCACGATCGACATTTTTCAAGTTTTTCCAAATGTTTATCCTTATTTTGAAATCAACAAAAAGTTTTACATCTTACAAAAAGCCTGGAGAGCTTAAAAAGGGTTTTAAAGGTGAAATTAAATTTAAAGTTTTGGATTAATCTCTAAATTTGTCACTCCCAATATGTTTTCTACTCTCAGATTTATTTATGATGTATTCAAATATTTTCTCAGTCTTTAAAAATCAGTTTTTCATTCAGATCTTGTTGGGGCTGTTGCGATGTGGGTGCAGTGCAGAAGAGGGGGTGTGGTGAGGGTGCACTTTGACAGGTCGATCTCTTCTCTCCACCCATTAGGCTGAACATCTTGCTGAGCCAGCAGACTGATCAGTCATCCTGTCATGACAATAGCTTATAAAATTAATATTTTGTCATTTGAGTAAATTGTAGCACATGTACTCTATTAACTTTAAACCTTTCACACATGAAATATCAGTGAGGGCCAATGTGATTCTGTGTGCACTGTATATGCGTAAATGTTTAAATTATTTGTAAATGAATCATGCATTGTTCATAATAACCTACACCAATACATTACAGACAATGTGAGTAATGGTATAGTGCAATAAATGCCAGTCTTTATGTGAATATGGGATCATGATCATTCGGCCTAAACATTTTAAAACTCTAAACTTTCCATTGTGCAACATATCAGTACCTAACCTCTACTCCATACTATCCTCCTTCAAGACTCATTTAACATGATGAACAATGATGAAAAGGAGGAGTTTGTTTGTAAAGACAACAAAGGTAAGAAGTCACAGAGTGTTTTTCAACCCCAAATTTCTGCAAACCGTAGTTGCAAATTTCTATCCTGTGGCATACGGTGCCAAACCATATGTGGTTCCAACAGTGGTACAATACATGAGCAGTGGAAAAAAAAAAAAAAAAAAACATATAGCAGCCTTAAGGGGCTTCCCTACACCCACAGAATAACACAAGAAATGAAAACAACACTGCAAACAAACTCAAAATGCACAACCAGGACACAAATGAATTGCAAGATGGTATATCAAAGAAAGATGCATAAGAAAATGTAATAACAAAACAAAACGGCTTTTTTTTAGGCAAGGAAATAAATTTAGTAAATCCTTAATTTATGCAGAATTTTAAAATTATTATCCCACCATAATTGCTCATGGGTAATTATACTCTATGGCCCAGTGTCAGCAGTCACCATTTGTCTGTGTACATCTGCCCCATAAAGTGCATCACATAGGTCAGGCAAGCATTTCAACTGCTTAGTGTACAACTAAAAAACCTTGCTGAGATAGTGTGAATATTTGCATGAAACAACCAATCTACAATTCAGGTACAAATGCATCTATATAGGCGTTCCCATCATTGTGAGGATCATAAGTGCTCTGACGCCCTGGGGCCCTACAAGCCCTGCGGACAATCCAGGCATGTTCTTAGAGTGAGCGATCTGTCAGTCACTCACACAAGGAAAAAGCTTAACCTGTGCTCAAGGCCACAGTTTAGTCATGGCAAACGTGACCCTGGATTTTTTACAACCCTATCTTAGAAAAAATAATGCAGCCTCAAGCGTTAGATAGCATTTTTGAAGTCACAGTAAACATCCAGTCAAAGATGACAGAGACACCTTCAGAAAAGCCCAAGTGGGGCCTTCACTATATTTCTGACGTGTGTTGCTGTTCTTGCCACTAGATGTCACTGCACGCCGTTTAATGGAACATACTATGGCTAACTACAGACCCATCAGTGGCTCATCCATTGAGAATGACTGTATCGAAGCGTACTTATTGTATGGAACAAAAGGTGAGCATCTTAAGTGTTGACTTTGACATCAGTGTGCTATTTTAGATTATGGGCAACCACACTGCACATTGCATTATACAGGCCCTATACAGAGTATTATTGAACCTTCTCCTTCATGATGGCCAAACTCTTATATTTTTGATCGATTATATTGTTATTTTATCATTTCTTACTTATCATTCCGTATATAAAGCATGTTTCCTCAGTCTCTCGGATCAAAAAACGTTTGTTTGACGTCAGAGCTGAATGCAGTTGGTGATGCTCTTATGCTACATTCATGTGCTCCTCGTAAACTCATACTTCTAAACTCCCTCGTAGAGAAATAGGACTTGTACGTTCAAGCGGTTGTAGTCGAACATTGTATTAAAACTAACCTTTTGATGTTTAATTGTGTGATTGCGTTGCTGTGTCAGAATAAATATGATAAACTGCGCATCAGGCATACGATGAATTAACCATTTTTATATGAACTACAAATAAAAGTTACACAAAGGATGAAAACAGGTCTATGCAACAGAAAACGCAAAAATAGTGCTTGTTTATAACTAGAATGCCGAGCAATGCCATGCCATTCACCGCTCGTTTCTGAAAGGCAAATGCTCTCCGCCACTTTCGTCTGAAGACAGAGACATCGCGCCTGTATATTCACACTCGCTACTATGTCCAACAGCAAGTGAAGGCGGCATGACAGCTCAACGGCTCCGGCTGGGAGGATACAACGATTCCGATGAGGGCTGCCGCTGCCAACGATGCAATGCCTCGTCTTACGGATGAGCCCTGGGCATAGGCACCTCCTGAGTGCCACAGAGACCACGACGAAGGTTTACCATTCCTGTCTGTTACGATAGTTTGCGATAAGCTTCAAAGAAAGAAGACCCGAAGCATCCAAACTAGCCGGTGAAGACCGGACTTTGGGCTTGATGTTTACCGGAGAGAGAGGCTGGTGAGGTGAGTCTAGCGAGCCGTAGTAACCTTAGCTTGCTAACGTGCTGTAGGCTAACTATAGCTAGCTGAGTGCTAGTTAGAGCAGCACTTGTGATCCTCTGCACTCAGTGCGTTTTGTTAAATGGTGGATTATGTCTGGATAACAATTATTATTAGATTGTTTTAAGAATGAACGGGTGGGTTTGTAAACAACAAAATCCGATCAACGTAAACTCGTCAATCAGATAGGATAGTTACGTTAGCTAACGTTGATCAATCAATGAACAACGAGAGCTAGCCGCTGGTACGCTAACATTAGTTGACTGTGCCGCCGCTGGGCCTGTTACTGTATGCAGCTGACTTATGAACCGGTCACCTAAACTCTGCTGCGACAGCAAGACCGGTAGCTTAACGTAAGACTGTGGGGAATCCTTTCAAGATACTTATCAGAAAACTTTGTGGCTCACTGTGATTGTACGAGACAACCCGATAGAGGAGCTAATGCTATAGCTACGATGCAGAGGTCCTGTCAAAGCAAAACCAACGTGTGCTCTATAAATATTCTACCAGGTGGGGATACAAGTATGTAAATAAATCTTGTTCCAAAATGTATTTTTACTTTATTCCTTAAACAGTTTATTTAATGGAATCCTGTTCATTTCTTAAATCCTACTATTATTGTACCTAGAGATTTGTTCACACTGAGTAAGAGAGGGTGCATTGGTATTCCCCCCTCATATTTAGCATTACAGTGAACAAGCATTTTTAATTTCCAGCCGTCAAGACCCATCCCCTTTTACACTCTCATACGTCACTCTTTCCTGTGTCATGCAGTGAGCACTTGCTTAAATTGTACTTTCCTTTGTGTCCTTTAGGAAGCGGGAGCCATGGGTTTCTCCTACAACCTCCGATGAACGGAAATAAGCTGGACCCACACGACTCAGCTAACCTGCCCCCACCTCCAGGGGGGGCTCCCCTCTCCCCATCCCCAGCAATGGCAGGTTTCAAGCGGGGCTATGATGGCAAAATCGCCGGCTTGTATGACCTGGACAAGACGCTGGGCCGTGGCCACTTTGCTGTGGTCAAGCTGGCTCGCCACGTCTTCACTGGGGAGAAAGTGGCAGTGAAGGTGATTGACAAGACCAAGCTGGACACAGTTGCCACTGGCCACCTTTTCCAGGAAGTCCGCTGCATGAAGCTGGTCCAGCACCCCAACATTGTGCGCCTCTATGAGGTGATAGACACTCAGACCAAGCTCTACCTCATCTTGGAGCTGGGTGATGGAGGAGACATGTTTGACTACATCATGAAACATGAAGAGGGTCTGAATGAAGAGCTGGCTAAGAAATATTTTGCCCAAATTGTCCATGCTATCTCCTACTGCCATCGGCTCCATGTGGTGCACAGGGACCTGAAGCCAGAGAACGTTGTGTTCTTCGAGAAGCAAGGGCTGGTTAAGCTCACTGACTTTGGGTTCAGTAACAAGTTTCAGCCAGGGAAAAAGCTAACGACCAGCTGTGGATCTCTGGCATATTCTGCTCCAGAAATACTACTGGGAGATGAGTATGATGCTCCAGCCGTAGGTATGCAAAACATTTATAGATCCAAGCTGAATAATGTTGTTGAAATAATAGAATGAGCCATATGGTTAATCAGAAAGTCAAAGAGAAAGGCAAGTAATCATGCAGCACTATCAGATGGGAACTGAGCAAGGCTTTTTAATGTCTGCCCATGTATGGTGGTCTGGTGCTTTTAGCCAGGCATAGTACTTATTTTGTCTCATATGTTCCATTGATTGCATTAAGCTTGATGGACTAGGCTTGTTGCCTTTGGCTCTTACTCAGTTGACCAGTCCACTTATTAAACCCACCTGCCAGGCTTGTCCCTGTATCAACTCACAGCCTTGCAGCACTGAACCATGCAGTGCCTCTTTTTATAAAGCCATACCCGGGTTTGCACTGTGGTGTAATGAGTTTGGCATTGTGGCTAGCACCTGCTTCACACATTTTGGTCACACCTTGGTGTAACACCTAGGCCCTGTTATTTGTTAGCTTACAGAGACATGTGCTCACCATGGCACACTTTGTATTGACACAGTCTTGATCCAGAGTATCCATCAATGATGTGAATGGCTGCTGCGTGGCAGAATATGCAGAGCTGAACTTGTTTTGAATATCAAGGTATGTTTCCTAGCATTATGTTTCTAACTGTACTTGACACTACCACATGCCTGTGGTGGACTGCTATAGCTGTATGCTACAAGGTCAGTTCCACTAGGGTTGGTGTCAGTGGGTGTTCCATTGCACTAAATTAACTGGCTCATTGATTTTCTATGAGGGCTGACAGAGACCAGACAGACAGACAGATTGTGTGTGTCCTTCACTGGCTGATATGATACAGACTGTCTCATCAGGTAGGTTCCACGATGACAAAAACAAGGCATTAGGCCCATCTTTTGAAGCAGAAAATAAGATGTGCCTAGTTAAAGCTTATTTTTGAACCAGTGTTGTTGTTCTTGTCCTCCTAATCTCACAGGAGTCTGAAGTTGGTCTCTTGTAATAGAGAACACTTTCACATGCAGTCAATGAGATATTTGTTTTCTTTATTTTAGTCACAGTTCTTATACAGTTAAGGGATGTGACTGAGGCAATAATTACAGTTACTTTCTTGTACTACACATACACAATCAAGAACTTTAATAGGGCATGTTGGACCCTGGGGGGTGTGGCAGTGAAGGAAGTAGTGTGTGACTTTACCCTACTGTTGTGTGCTGTACAGTGGCTGCTTGTGAGGTGACTTGTATTATGACCTGTGCAATGATTTGATGCGATGCACTAAATTGACCGATCCTAAGTCTTGTCCTCCTTAGTTACTGTTGCTAGGTTGGGCAAAGTTTATGCTCTCAGCCATGGAGGAAGTGACATTCAGTGATAGCCTACTCAGTGTATTTTCTGACGCAGTTTTAAACAAACATACAGGTTATATGTATATATCTGGCATCTATTGCTGAATCTAACCATGCTAGGGTGGCACCACTTTGACCTCAACTTTTTATATGATGACCTTCGAAAAGGTAGCTTTGCCATGTCCAAAGCACACAAGTGTGCTTGTTATTCTTAATTAATATTCATGTGTGTTGTGGGGCATAGGTGTATCCAGAGGTAGCGTGTGGCTCAGCCCTGTTTTGGTTTTGTTCAGTTTCTGTGTCTCTGCTGCAGGGACCCCCAGGCACAACGTTTCACCAGGGACTTTTTTTTAAGGCAGCAGCATAAACCTTTCAAAACATTTCAACATTGAGGGAAGCCTCATTCACAAAATTCATGGAAATGGATGTATTGCTGATTATCCATTGAAATGTGTCTTAAAAATATGAGGGTTAATGTGAATGTATGCATTCCCTTTGGCGGTTGACTGATTTATCGGTTGGCCAATTAATCAGGCCAGTATCTGACATTTTGAGATAATCGGCATCGACTGATGCCTTTACAGTGTTTTGTTTATTGATTACTTGCGGACATTTATTTAGGTGATACATTTCTTTAATTTGCACTGCAGACAGAGTGAAGATCTACTTAAGCAAACAGAGACAATACAGACAATAACATTATTTTGAAAAACATGTTCATTCAAGTTCAGCAATTTTTTTGTCTCATTTGTCATTATTAAGTTGTTGTATTTCATCAGACACAAAAAACTACAACCATGACATGATATCAGCCGGCTCCCCTGCTCTCTAAAAATTGGCAACCCATTTTGGTCGAACACTAATTTTCCTCTTTGTTGCTGATAAACATACCTTTTGCTAATGCATGGTTTGTCCAGCATCAATATTATATTTGCTGTAGAAGTCGCTCTTAGGCTTCAATCTTCTATCCCAGTGACATGCTATTGATGTCAGCGCCTGAAGCCAAGGAGTTATCCTGCTTATCTGTTCCTCTCAGTACTGAAGCTGTATATCAGGGCAAGTACAGATTCTGAAGGGACTTTACATGAAAGCAGTGTCTGGAGTATTAAAGTAGTCCACACTGTACTCCTTGAACTTTTTATGCTTCCTTTTGTCAGGTTGATCTTATGTGTAACAGTAGAGCCTAACACATTTGCAACGTGTTATTCCATGAATTTGTAGTGTATCACCATCTGCAGTGGCTGTCCCGAGTGGCTGTCATGTTAATTGTTACCCTGCACTCAGTTATTGATATCCATTGTCCATATGCAACTCAATATACTTTGCTGTGCTGAACAGATCTGTTTAGTAGGCTTAACAGGCTGTAGTGTCTGTGCTACATTTTTATTATTATTATTTTTTTTTAATCATGAACCACCGATAGTAATTGCCTAGCTCCTGCTTTTGGCTGTACAGTGCAGTTTAGTCCTCTGCATAGCCTCAGTCCTCTGCAATGACTGTGTTGAGAGTACTTGGAGCCGTTGATGACCATTGTGTAGCTCTATGGTGTTTTGCCTGTTTTTTGTCTGTGCTACACAACAGTTTGGTCTGCCTAAGTGTTTAAGTGTTTGCAGTGGCTGTTGTGGTACTTGTGATTTTGAGGTCAGAGCTATTAGCCTTTTGTTCATGTTGCTCTCAGGATGAGCATAATGAGGTGAGAAAGTGCTTATCATGTGCCCACATGTGAGTCCATGCTTACAGTGGGATTTACTTCAGGCTTGTCCCCTGGGATTGTAGGACTTTTTTTTATTTTCATCCACAACACGTTTTTTGGAGCAAAGTTTTATTGAGGATGTTTAGGATTTAATAACAACAACCACTGTTTTAGTTAAGCACAGTAAAAAACACTCAAAGGTAGAATAAAGTGCAGTGTACTAAATGGTATTTTCTTTAATTAGAGGGGGTGACTTTTTGTGTTTTGTGTAAATAGTTGATAGTGGAAAATGAAACTTGTGTTATGGGCTCAAGCTTTCATGCTCTATGCACCCCATAGCTGCTGGAAAGCCCTTAAATCGCAAAAGTCATGCCATCAACTAAGTGTCATTGCCATTGTCAAGCCATCTGCAGCTCTGTCTGCTTGTGCAGTGCAGAACTGGTTAGCAGGCGTCTGCAGCGCCTGTGCGTCAGAGCAGCGTCTCCAGAGAGCAGCCAGAGGGGCTCTTAATTGCAGCCTGGGTTACTGTTGCCTGCTGCTGGTGTATGGGAGGAACAGTTAATCCGTTCTATTGTGTGGATTGGGCCAGGAGAGGACGAGAAGGAGGCAGGCTGCAGCGATTACGGTCCCATGTTGACACAAACTGGATGGTTTTGATTAGGACACATTCATCTGCTTCCCCCAACAGCGCCAAAGCACATCTTCCTCATTATCTATACTATTCCATTTTCTACCCCAATCAAAATTTTTGTACGTTTCTCTTCAAGTCACAACCACAAGAGATTGTTTATTAACCTGGCTTTCATATAGATAAAATGCTAGTCCTTTTTATTTAGGCCAACCTCTGTTTGCCCTGTTGTTAATAAGTTGCTGTCCTCTCTCCACTTTTACAGTGGCACTAGTGGAAGTAAAACACTTGCAATATTACACTTTAAATGGTACCTGGATTACCTGCTGTTCATCTATACTTACAGTTTGTATTTTTGTCCAGGGTAGTGTTTGTCACAGTAAGGCTGTTTCATCTTGTTAGGATTGCTTTTCATGGATTTAAGCTCTGTCTAACCGCAGCATGGTGACAATGAACCTTGGCACATCACAGAATCATGGAGCTAGCAGTTTCTTGGAACAACCACAGTGTGAATAGGAGACTACATGATGCAAAATACACAATTGTTTCTTTTTTGTGGATGAGCCAGATAGTCCTAATCTTGTTTAGAAATCAATCATGAGGGGAGTCTAGGCTTCTTCTGTGGTTGCACTTGGACAGTGCATGCAAAATGTGTGTGAGAAATTCAAATTGTAGAATGGGAATACGCTACACTGACGCAAACGTCATGCTCTGCTGACTGACTATTTATCTTTCAGCTGCATTTGCTCTGTGTTTGAGGAATTCTGTAATGGCAGAACAGGTTGGAGAGATGCACACATGTTCACCTCTCTCTCTATCTCTCTCTCTTTCTCTCTGTTTCCCTCTCTCTGGCAGAACTGTTTCCAGTCATTTGGAGGTGTCAGAAAGGCCATTTGTGCAAATATTATGTGTTATGTAACCCAGCAGTTACACACTGACTGATTGTAGGTAGCAATCATATTTGGACAAACAGGTTCATCAGGGAGGCATATAACATTTGAATCAAACCACCACTTAATTTTGCACACAGTCAGTGAGTATGATAGCACTAACAGCTCAGTGCAATGTCCGTGTTTGTGATCCCATTTTTTTGTATGCTTTGACCCATTAAGTAATTAATGCATTTCCCTGGTACAAACAAGGTGTAGCACTAAAAGGAGGTGGGATTTTGTTGGCGTGCTACAAGATTAGGTTTGTTATACACAAATTTCAGCTCATGTTGAAATGATTAATTAATTACTTGATTTACAGAAAATGAATTGTTTTAGTCATTTATCAAGGAAAATACTACCCTTTTGTTCATTAGAGCTTCACAGATGCTAAGATCTGCATGCTTTTCTCCATTTCAATGAAAACTTTGAGGCTGTTTTGGTTTGCTGGTTACATTAAGTAAGCAATTAATAGACTTCACTTGGATGTGATAACTAGTGAGGGTCATTTATCATTTTGACATTTCAGAGACACTGATTAATTGATTAATCAAAATAAATAAATAAATAAGAAATAAATTAACTGATAGTAAACACAAACCAGTAATGCAGCCCTTGTTTCAACTAACAGGAGGCTATTTAACATCCAGTCCGCAGTGAAAATGAAGATGCTTGTAGTTTGTGTTGTGCTGCTCTATGGCATGTAGCCTATTTGATAGAGAGACATTACTTTGCTTTGAATTGATTGGCTAGTGGTCTCAGAGTATATGGTGGCTTTTAGGGACAGGCAGTCACCAAAGACTGTCTATAATCAAGGCTTTGAAATGTAATTTGTTTACTGTTTTTGCCTGCTTGTTCCTGTTCGGGGTCATGGGAGGCTGGAGCCTGTCCCAGCATATGTTGGGTAGAAAGTAGGGAAACACCCTGGACAGGATGCCAGGCCATTACAGTGCTAACACATGCTGACACATTCAGATTCACACCTATGGGCGATTTAGATCCAGTCCACCTGACCTGCATGTCTTTGGGCTGTGGGAGGAAACACACACAAACACAGGGAGGACATGTAAACTGCACACACAAAGGACCAGAACGTTCTTGATGTGAGGTGACAGCGCTAGCTGCTGAGCCACTGTACCACATCACATTCACATTATCATCTGAAAAACAGTTACTGATGGTGGGTAACCCCTATTGATTTATCTGCCACAGGCCAATTTTACAGGCATTTGGTGTTTGATGGATGTTAAGTTTGTACTCTGTTGTACATTTATCCTTAATGCACCATTGCTTTTCACCTGCATGGAGACTTTGCCATTGTACATTCAGGTCACTCAATGTTCTACAAAGCATTGCTGTGCCAAACCTTTACAATACCTTTCATACCAAGGATTTTTAAGTAAGTATTTAGGGAATGCAGAATTACATGCTTCATACAGAGCAGTGAATTGTGCCA
The DNA here is from genome assembly GCF_902150065.1 of Myripristis murdjan. Classification (NCBI taxonomy): domain Eukaryota; kingdom Metazoa; phylum Chordata; class Actinopteri; order Holocentriformes; family Holocentridae; genus Myripristis; species Myripristis murdjan. The sequence continues at coordinate 11,436,454 of NC_043995.1, read as the reverse complement.
GTTAATTCATGTGTCCACCGCTTTAAAGTCATTATAATAAGACACTAAAGAGAGAGCTGATTAGCTTTCCAGCCTGGTCCAATAATTTGCTTTTCTTATTGTAGGACATCACAGTACTTAACAATGTGATGTATGATTTGTTATGGTTTGGCTGTGTCGCTGGACATGCCTTTATTTAACAGAATAGAGGCAGTGAATTGTGTGATAGGTTTAATTAGATAATTGAAGAGGTGCTCCAGTCCTATATAGATTGAGTGACTGGTTCTGTCTGCCTGAGAAGCTATGGGTCTAATAAGCCTGTCAAACTGCCAATGGTAATTGTGTGTGACCCACTCAAACTCAGTGAATTTAGAGTTGCAGCCTCACAGCTAAGTCTCAAGGAAGAGAGAGGACTGTGGCAGTGTAGCGTGTGAATGATGCTAGAAATCTTTATGAGCTTGAACCCTCCCTACCCATTAGGACTGTGCCATATCATATCATTCACGAGTATACCAGTATAAATTTGTCCGTGAAAAAGAAGTGTCTTATCACAATATCAACGAAATAGCAACGTGATGGCATGTTGACGCATTTGCAAACCCTACCTGTCAGCCTACAGGGTTCTCTCACCACGACAACAAACAGAGCAGTGTCAGCCTCTGGCCAGGAATTCAGCGTTCTCTACACTGGCCAAGGATATTGACGGCCCCCTTAGTGTAATTGTTATAAGAGACAACATATGTACCTTGCAAGCCTTGCGAGTTCAGCATGCACCACAATAGTTTAGATTAGTTTAGATTTACTTGTCTGTGGCAATGAATATCCTTAAATCTTGCTGTGTGTTCCAGGTTGTTACATTCCAAGTATTGAGTCAGTGACGGAAAATAAGCGCCTGTTGCTTCTGTTATGTAATGATTAGGCTATATCTTGTAATCTAGTCGGGCATTTATATGTGCTCAGCATGATGAGAAATCTTCCCAGTATTGCCACAATGCTCATACTGTAATTAACCGGAGGAAATATTAAGTTAGCTATTGTGAGCTTCCTGTGTATAAGTGGAAGTAGCACAGATAATGCTGGTGTGTATAATTAACATAATGGTGTGTCCATTTGGAGACGAAATGTCCGTTGTGTGTACGCCATCTTTTAGCATTCTCGATTAACCTGAAGGCGTCACTATTGTCATAGTAACCAGGTCAGGAATACATCTGTGAAGTTTATTTCTCTGAAGAGCAATATTCTTATTTGTCTGTAATTCTAGGTCGCTGTTAAAAATGGACCGTATAATGTTTGATATATTTATGTTTGAATGAACATTGATGGTTTGATTTGGTACTATATTCAATACATATAGACATGTCATTGAGGAAAAAAAGCAAGGTGAGCTGGGTAAAATTTAGTAAAAATACTAAATAAGATAGATGATTAACTATAGTTAAAATTGAAATAATGAAATAAGAAATAGTAGGCTAGATATAGGCTAATGTACAGTGTCATTCTAAGGGAAACACTGTAGTTATTGTTTTTTTTTTAGCATAGACTTTAATGTCGTTAGCGCAAATTACGCTGAAATATTGTGATATTATTTTAAGCTTATATTGCCCACCCCTACCAACCACACGCATAGAATTACCCTTCACACGTTTTTTAACATGGCGAAGGTGATTGGATTGTAATTGGATTAGAGCTGCAGCTATCGAATATTTTAGTAATCGAGTATTTGACCAAAAATTCTGCCGAGTAATCGAGTAATCGGATAAAATGTGTTTTTGCCAAGATAAAGAGCAATTGTGTAATATATATATATATATATATATATATATATATATATATACACACACACACACACACACACACACACACACACACATATATATATATATATATATATATATATATATATATATATGTACGGTATTATAACATTACAAATGTATTACATTAAAGGACAGTTTTAGTCTTCGTCTTGTGTCAAATGCCCTTATTAGTTTTAGTCATATTTAGTCAACTTGTATTCTTTTTTGTTTAGTCACATTTTAGTCGACGAAAAGTCTTGGCATTTTAGTCTAGTTTTAGTCGACTAAATTACAAAGTATTTTAGTCTAGTTTTAGTCAATAGTCTTTTTTTAGTCTTTGACCTGCATCATGTTGGCTTTTTTTTTTTTTTTTAATTTAACAATATATTAAATTATTATTATTTTAAAAATTTAAATTGCTTATCAAACAGACCTAACAATTCAGCTACCAATGAATGAGCAGTAGTATGCATGTGATAACATAGATTGAAAAATAAGCCGAAGTGATACCTCTTCTCTGAATAGACATGCTAAGCCAGTGTGCTGCTGTTAGCCAATGAAAATATAGCGGAGTGGCGACTCTTCACTTTTTTACACAGTCTATGTCAGTGCGCTGCTGTTTTAACTTTGTTCTCACCGCGCTACGCTTCAGACAGCGCCGGTGGGTGTGTGCTCCTCTGTCTCACACACACACACCTCGGCATGAACACACAGCAGCGCAGGAGGAGAAAAACTAACGCGCGGTTGTGCCACATTAGAAATAGTCCGTGCGAAACACCGTGGATTTATATTTTAATTTCTTTATTTATTAAGCGATTCTTCGAGGCAGGAAAAATTACCCGAGGCAAAAAAAGAATCGAGGTACTCGATTACTTTGAGTAATCGTTTCAGCTCTAAATTGGATACTGCATAAAATCCAAGTGTGAATTAACTCACAATGCGTTAAAGATGCATTTATTCTAACCACCTCTGGGCTGGTCCGAGACTCATTTGACCACATTACCAAAGGAGTGTAAATGCAGTGTGTTAATATAAGAGATACCTTAAAGGAGATTAAGTTTCAGGCTCTGATCCAAACACAAGGAAACTGCAGACACCCACACACAGTAATATACTACCAAAGTCAGATTGACAGGATACTCATTAAAGGGAAATAAGCGATACAAGCTGTTTGCTGACAGTTTTAAAGGATGTAAATATAAAGAGGATAAGTGACGTGCTTGACTATCTGATAAGTGAAAGAGAAATTTGATCCCAATGTGGATGTGTGACTCATTTTAACATCATGTGTAGATGTAATCCAACTAAAAGATATCTAGAAACATTCTGAACACACGACTACCTAATTCCACTAATGTCAGTTTTATTAATGACCCAGGAGTTGGCAGGTCTGTTCTAGTTCTTCATATCAGTGATAACATACCAACTCATAATGGTGTCAGTAGTATGCTACATGTTAAGGTCTTGCCTTCCCTGTGTGGAAGCTGCGACTTTGGTTTTGAACTTTAGCAGAGGTCTGTCAACAGTTGCCTTGTGGCATGCCGGCTTTCACTTTGGGTTCAAGTCCCAAATACGTGGGCTTTACCTTTGAAGTATTAGCACAACTACAATAGCAAGATGTATCTCTGCACTGAGGTCATGCTTAGCCATTGTCTTGCTTGGATTTCCAAGCGTACAAATAGAATACAACTAAGAGCTAAAGTGATCCATGGTATGTATGTGTATCTGTGAGAGAGAGCAAGTTTGAAAGCCAGGGGGTGGAGCCTGTTGGTCAGTCATGCTGAGCAGTGTTTCCCCTACATGTAATTGATCGTGGCGCACCACCACAGCAAAATAAAAGCCGCCATGCCTTTCGAATGATGAATTTTTTTTTCTATAATTTCAGCGATCACAGAATTAGTGACGGAATCGCGGAATTAGCTAAATAAAATGCTGGTACTGGTACGCTGGTACTGGTACGCTTGTGATACTTAAGTGCTTTAGAAAAGCATACACCTCTTTTGTATGCTATGTCTGTAAACACTGAATGTTCTGTCAAGTGAACAACAGACATTTGACAGCTATTACAAGGTTTTAAAGGTATTGTCTTTTATTTAGCCTTTTTAGCTGTGGTAGTGCCTCTCTTTGATCTTTAAGATTTTGACGCTTCATATCTATCAACAGTGTTTAGCTGCACACAGGTAGGAAAGCAACTCTACCGCTCAGAGGTAATTTGTCAAATGCAATTTGAGTTTTAGCTGAAGCTTATCCCTTTTAGTCAGCATATAAAAGTGAAATTTTAATGGAGATGAGTAAACCGATTAGTAGTCAGGTGTGCAAACTTGTCACCTTTCAGCAAAAATTGTTGCTTTGAATCCAATATAGGTTATTTCTGTGATTCATGTTGATCCAGTTAGTTTTTGAAAAGGGTGGGCGGTTGGTCTGCAAAGACGGAGTCACGGGGGATGAAATGAGCACCACGCCTTTTGAGAGGCACCTGAGAAGAGGGAAGAGGGCCATCTGTGAGAGGTCACTTTTCGACTGCTTATGATGACCTTGATGACGCTTAAAAAAATCCGGACTTAGTGTGCAACGACCTTTTAATGAGCCTGAAAAGGTTGAGTTATTTTAATTTAGTGAATGTTAGCCATCACAGTTTGGATGTAGGTTTGGGATGTAAGTCCACTTCTATAGTGTTACTGAAAAGAAACACTTTAGGTAAAATTCCCTTTTCTATCTCAAAACTATGGTTAACCAGTCTGTATTCTGTTATATTTTTTCTCTGTTTGGTTTCAGAAGTGATCAGCTATTTATTTGACCAGTTCATTCTCTTTGTTTTGATAACATTGAAGCTTATTTTGGATTTAATTTCAGTTCTCCAATTATCAGTGTAGTTTTCTTTTCAATTTAAGGTCAATCAGTCACATCTTTGTCACCTTTTTCACCTCTGATAAGTGTGCACCCGAGTAGCATTATACCTTAAGAGAGATAAAGTTTCGGTCACAGATCCAAATGCAAGGAGGTCACAGGCTACACACAGTAATATACTTCCAAAATTGGATTGACTTTCAATTCATCTTTGTGCTTTGCTTCACAATTAAGCACTTCTGCTTTCCAGTAAAAATGTTGTGGTTTATTTGATTTTATGTATTCTATGCATTGTATTCTATTCTTTTTATTTTTATTTCATTGTGTTATTACTTACTCTATGCATTCCTGTTTTCATCTTTATTTGAATCTTGTTTCATTATTATCAAGTGGGCTTTATTTTCCATCTTTTGTTACGGCATTCTGTCCTTGTTCTTATGTTCTTCCTATGTCTATTTTCTATGTAAAGCACTTAAAGCTGCATTTCTTGCATGAAAGGTGCTATACAAATAAAGACTATTATTATTATAGTAGTAGCATACACAGGACCACGGGCCTGTCCTGATTATCTAACGGAATAATGGATTAGATGTGAATGCACTGCTGCACGCTGGCAAATTTTTTGCTTTTGAAAGCAGGTGATGGGTCCAGTGAATTCTTCAGAAAAGCTGGCAGACAGTTGGGGAACTACCAGTCACTAGGGACAGGAATAGGCTCAGAGTCTTGGCCTGTGTGGTTCCCTGGAGCAAGCTGCTCAGTGGGTGCTCCTTGCTCAGATGGAGGGAGTATGCCAGTTAGTGTTGGAACTTGAGCTGAAAGTTGGAACCTGAATCAGGAGGTGGGATTGACCACTCGCGACTCAGTAGGATTTTTATGTTAAGTCTTTACTTGACTAGCTTGTTATGGCAGAAACAGAGCAGCAGTTTTTTTTTCATTTCATTGAGAAGGTTCATTGTTCATGGTACAGCTAGTTGATTAATTGCACACATCTCTTAAGGTGCCCTAAAAGTTACAACTCTTGTTTACAGACCTGCTGCGTTGCTGTCCAGTATGATAGTGACCACTTTATGAATGACTGCTTGTTTCACAGCATTAATTAGATTAAAAAAAAAAAAAACTAATTTAACAAACCCACAAACTTCCCTCCAAGATAAAAAACACACTCCACCATTATACCATCTTATTTGTTCCACATCAGTATATTCAAATATTCATTACAAGGAAGTGATCTATGACCAAACAGTAAAGGTACAAAAATTACAGAAGTGCAGCTTCTTCCACTGCACTTACACTCAGTTATATTTAAAGTTCAAGGAAATCCACTGTTAAAAAGACAATTAAAAAAAAAAAAAAGAGGTTAAGTAAATGCATGACGTTCCCAAAGTTAATGAGTAATCTTGCTGAATAATCGTAATCTCAGTATTGACAAAAATAATCAACATTATTTTTCCTACAGCCTAATCGAGCAGCCCTAATTCATGGGACCAGATCTAGGACTGATATTCTTTCTGAGAATGGTTATCACTCACATATGAAGGACATAGAATGAAGAGGGCATTGCGTGCGAATTGAACTTCCTGCCTAAGGGCATATAGTTAGTAGCTGCTCTATTCTTAAATGCTGGTGCTCTGTCAGCCCAATTTGACTCTGTCAAAACCTCACACAACCTTTTAATCGCCAGCCAAGGTTGGGTCCCATTTAGCAATTCAGAACAGAGGGGTGTGACAAAGGGCTTTGTGGTGCAGGAGTGGAAATTGAAATGAATGTCCGGTATGTGACAAGACAACATGGTCACATTGTGCTGTATTGACTCCCATGTTTTACATTGACTTGCTGTAAACCACAGTTGTACCAGTAAAGTGACAATACAAGGTTATCTTGACTTGAAGGTGTCCTGATTAGTGATTATATATCCCATATTTCGTATTTGTTGTCTTACTCTGTGAGGCAACATAAATATGTGTTATGTTTATTATACCTCCTTTGCTTAGATATATTTGTGAACGCAGGTTATGATCTATTTTGGAAGTGAAGGTGCCTACTTCTGTGGTGTCTCGGTTGACGGGTATTTGTCACCTCTTGAGTCCTTGACTCTAACCTTTCTCTCTCAGGCTGCAGGCAGCTGAGACAGCAGCTTGTTGGCTGGTCAGAGAGGATCTGTTGCTACCAATTGCTGCAGGTTGTCTGTCAGTTAGCCTGGCAGGGGCACACTATACACTGACTAATCTGACTGTTCAACACAGTATATAGACTAACCAGCATGTATAGATGAGATATTGCAACTATTAGAAAATCCACTTACATTTGTTGGCTGTGGTAACCTAACCGTGATGACAAACTCTTTTAACTCATTTGCCCAGTTTTGAACTGGGCAAATGTGCCCACATTCAGTCTCTATCTTTTTGTCTATATTGCAAGCCAACATTTTCTCTGACTACCTGTGAAAAAAAAAAACATAGAAAATGTGTCCCAAAACCAAAATCCTTTTGTCCTTAGCAACATATCTGTAAGTTTTGTAGGGGAAAATGTGTGCAGGTGCTCAGATTGCTTTTCATCACATAAATCACCAAATCACCAAAAAATCTGACAGTGTATATTATGCTTTGTCTGTGATAATTGTACAATGCTTCTGGTAGTGTCTTGTTAAATGACTGGAGTAGTCCATCACTGAACAGAGCCCACCCAGCTGGCTGTATTACCAGCCTGTCCAAAGCGAGGCATAACCTTGATATGTAGCCAGAGTTCATTGAGAAGCACAGCATGGTCAGTGTGTTAGCAGTTTGAGGCAGTAGAGGTGTGTGATATGTCCCTGCCATGCCTGTTTGCAGCATCAGTGTGAAGTGTTTCCACTTTGACTGCACCTCCTTTTGCCTCTTTTCATTACCTCAGCTCACATTGGCTTGTCCTCTACTCTTCTCCACTCCCCTGTCGTCTTCTTCTTGTCCCTTCCACTTCCCCAACAACAGTCCAGGTTGAGGTGGCAGATGTCTAGTCTGCTCTGGATCTGACACATCTGCTATTAATACACACACTGAGCTGCTGAGCGGGACTTGCTTTTCCGAAAGGCCACATCCTGGATGGACCAGGAGGACTAAGTCAGCACAGTACTGCATCTTGCCTTCACTTAGTCAGCCGGTCAGCCAGTGAGTCAGCCAGTCAGTCAGTCAACTGCTTATCATTTGTAGTCACTGCTTCTTTACGCTGTCACTTAACATAGACTCGCTGAAGATTTTTGGGTGTTGTTTTATCATAACCAGTTTCTCCCACCACTTTTATTAGGTAATAATTAGGAAATGACGGCCTGATCTTTTTCAATGGAAATGTGAATGGAAGAGACAAACTTCCTTCTCATCTTGACCAAGTCATAACTATAATGCAAAGATTAAAGTTGCCTGTTGCTGTCTGCTTGTTCGGATGCCATCTCATCTGTTTCACCTTTCTGAGCCTTTATGTTTGATAAAATTAAACTCTATCTTTTTCAACACTATCAGTGCAGAGGGATGAGAGGAAAGGAGATGAGGACAGGAAATGATCTTGGCCTTATTGAGATAAAACCAAAGACAAAGCCAGCTGGATTAACCATTATCACAGTGTGATTCCTCTGCAAAGGGAGAGCAGGCAGGCAGGAAGACAGAGACACATGATTAAGTGTAATCATCCCTTTCACTGATCTGTGAGAAATGAGAGTTGGTGCTACCGTGTGAAAATGGGGCCCATCTCTTTGTATTTTTACAGGCCACTGAGTAGCTGGCTGCTTGGCCGACTGGCTGGCTGGTTGGCTGACTGACTGGTTGATGGGCAGAACTAACTTGTTTGTGGGATGACTTACCAGCTGCTTGGCTGCGTGACTGCACAGATTTTTCCATTAGGAACTTGGATCCTGTAGCTGCCCCAAAGATAAATGCCTGTTAATTAGTGGCTCTTTCGGGATTTGAAAATAGCATGCCTACTTTAAAGTGCTTGGTAGTGGATATGTAATGTTATGAGTGAGTGCAGAACATATGCTAGCTATTTTCACTGGTGGTCAGGGAAGTTTGTGAGCAGCCTGGTTAGTGCGATTTCAAGAGCTTGTGTGTTGAGTTATCACACGTCATTGGATTCAACACTCAAATGTGAATAGTACTGGGTCCCTGTGAAAAATGAGTTAAGGGACAGTATTAGAGCATCCCCCTAACAGCACCTAGTTTGGGTTTACTGGCCAGTGATAGTCTCATATCGCCATTATGTGAAAAAGAGAGATGAAAATATAAAGAATAACACGTTCTACCAGATCAGGCTACTTCATTAAGCTTTTCTTAGTTCCATCAGTCCAAACAAAAGATATAAACAGAGTTAATTTTACTGTGGTATTACACTGTTGTATAAGAGTGTTGTGGAACTTTGAAGGGGAAAACAGACATGATTAAATAGGGCTGGTCAATTTGAACAAATTCAAATATGACATGAATACCTTAATACTGATATTGCAATGCAATGCTAGGGGTGACTATTGGTGCTTTCATAAGATATTTACACAACAAAAACCAAAAGGCAAATAGAAGAACAGTTAGCTTTATAACTAGAAAAAGACAACATACAACAACTTACATCACATCACAGTATTATGATATCCAAAATCATGCAAGCTGGGGATATAAAATTATGCTTATGTAAGATGCCTTGGTAATTTTTCATCTCTAGAATTCATACAATAAACCTACTGTTTAAAACTATTCACTACACACTTCAGTTTTCTCTTTTTGTATGTAGAAGTGTATCGGGAACACAGGAAACAGCAATGCTGTGACCATCAGTGAGTGATGTGTGCCACTTGGTGCCAATCTGGCCCCCTGAAACACCCCCCACCCCCACCCCAGGAGGCTCCTCTGTTATTGGTATTGTGGATGTTGTCATTTCATGCTGCTTGGTGCTTTATCAGAGCAAAATGCTTGAATACAGAGGAGAGGAAATGATGCCAAGAGACAAATCCCACAGTCGCTAATTAAAGCATCACGACAGTGCTGTAATGTGGAGAGGAGGAGGAAGGGGAGAGGATGTTCACGGGATTGCAGAAGGAGTTTGGGTGGGGGCAGCAATAGAGCATGGTGCTCAGAACCAAAAACACAGGCATAGGCAGTGGTGGAAAGGGGGAGGAAGGTGGAATGAAGGAAGAGATGGGGCACAGTACCAAGACTGCAATACTGAGGAGATATTAGCATTGGCCTTGGGGGGATGGGGAGGGATGGAGCTTAGGTGTAGAGGAAGGAGAAGTGGGAGATGGAGAGGACGGGAGTAAAGGCTGGTTTATGGGTGGGTTGGCGGGTGAGAGTGCAGGATGCCAGGAGAATGGCTGGTGGAGAGGAAAGGATAGGGATGAGAGCACAGAGGGCCAGGGGAATGTGAGTGTAGGGGGAAAAAATACTTTTGACAATAGGGTAGGTGTGGAGTGTCAGAGCATTTTGGGACAGGGATAGAACTGAAGATAAATAGCGTTGATTTTGGGGGAGGGGGGTAGAACAGGAGGAGGAGGAGGAGGAGAGTGAAAGCAGGGGCTAAGCCCTCCCCTTCCTGTTTCCTCAAAGACCATTGTTTTCGCGTTTTTCCTCTGTCATAGGTTGCTGAGATCCAAAGGGCGAAAAAGAAAACACTTATTTCAGTAGTTTCTGAGCAGTTCTCATAGCCTAGGCAAGCACGGTAGGTTTGCATTCATTATTGGCCACTAATAATGTTGATACATGCATTCCAGCTCAATCTACTTGTAAGTCACTCCAGACAAAAGCTTCAGCATAATGTCTGAAAAGTAAATGTAAAATGCAATAGCAGGCCAGCAGTTTTCACTTTGCCAGGCTGTGTGACAGAGAAAGATGGCTGACAAATATGGATGAGTAAGGTTGCCATTTTTCTTGTGTGTGTGTGTGTGTGTGTGTGGACAGATTTACCAGAGGGGCCTGGCAGAGGCGAGATTAATTCTTTAATTTGAGACAGGCAACAAGCGTTGCTATGGGAACAGATGCCGCGAGTGTGAGCCAGGTGTGAGGTGCTGGTGGCACGCCTGTGGTCCCTGGCGGTCTCTCTGTCTGTTTTCTCTCTCTCTCTCTCTCTCTCTCTTTCTCACTTTCTGTCACTCTGGGTCTCTACCTTGAGAGCAAATGCAAACACATAAAAGCCACTCTTCTATAGATGCATGTGCGTATAATGCAGCCCAACATACTTGTAATCATAAACAGTAAAGGTAGAGGTTTCACATGTATAATGCATTCAACTTTCTGTGATGACATGCAATATTGACTCTTCCACACTTTCTCTTGTATTATACTATAGTCTTCCAGAGCTCTGTGTTTGAGGCTTCATTTAATACCTGAGTAGTTGTAGTAATGTAAATGCTAGCCCCTGCATTAGACCCGGCTGGGAGGGGACAAGCTGCTCTGTTGGGAGACTTTATGTCCTGCAGGTCATTTCAGGGTTATGGTCTTTGACCTACTTGTGACACCAGTGTAGTTTCCACACTGTAGTAGGTCTCAGAGGGGCCTGGGATTATGGTTTAGTTATATAACCCACTTTTCCACCGCAGAGTCACAGCTAAATGAAACATGTTTATGGGGCGAGATCAAAAGCTCTGTTAGCTGATGTGAAACTGCAGCAGTGGCACAGATCATATTTTTTGCAGCCAGATACACAGGGAATCACAGACCGTTTAGTTCTTGGGGAAATTTAGCGACACGAGTGTTTGAATCAAGCCCTGGTGAGATCTTTTTAGTAACTAGCAGTAAATGTCCTTGCTCACACACACGTTGCTAAAAGATGGCCAGGGCTGTCAGGGCATGTGACAATAGCCTTGTAAACTGAATGCCTGAATACCTAGGCCTGTCCAAACCCATGGGACACAAGCTAGATTGGCTTATTAGGCTAGCTCTTAGTTTGAAATGCAAGACAACGAACCATGGCAGGTTTACTTCCAGCATCATCACACTCTCTAGTGAGTACTTTACACCAGATATGCCTGTTAGTCTCATTTTGTTACAAGGAGACAAGGACAAAGCATGAGTAATATTATGCACTTGTGTTAATTATATGTGCAGGGGAGAGATGATGAATGATCTCCGTTCTGCTTGTGTTTTTTCCTTAGGTGACTGTCAAGAATCATGTGTATTAACAGAGAAATATGCTAGCAGAGTAGCATTGACTTACCACAGCACTTACAGATCCATGTAGACTTGTGTGTCGTTATGCATCATAGTATTTTTTACTAAACTTACACACCATGATCTTCTACTATCCCCATTCCCAGGCCTGCTTCTCAGCGTGATGTCTCGCTATTAAATTTAATGACAGGTTGTTATTACATTCTACAGCTAACACCACGCTGTTCGTCAGAGCAGAGGAAAGGCCTCCAGCACATCATGCTAATGTAAGACAACTCGGGGCAGGAGATGCCTGAGAGAGAGCTGCACTTTATTCTGGGGCTCTGGCTCTCATCCATATTCAGCAACAGCAACTCTACTCTTCACTGAGAACCAGCGGATCTCTCCTCTCTCTCTCTGTCTCACTCTCTCTGTCATTTACTCAGTCTCTCCCTGCACACACTTACTCTACATGTGCATGTGCACTCATGTACATGCACACATATTGCTTCATATTCTTTTACACTGATTCTCCATCAAGGGATCCCTGCTGCTCCTCTGTGCCAGGGCTCTTTCAGCATCTGTTACTCTTCATGTCACTCGCAGGGCAAGGAAGAAAAAGAATGCCCCAGTGCTACAATTAGCATTTGAAATTGACAGGAAAAATCCTTTGCAACCCTCCCACAAAAAGCGCTGCCACTGTCATTTTTCTATCAGCTTGTTGAAGTCTTTAGAGTTTATGTCAATCAGTGAGAAATTTGTATGTTGCTGAATGCTCAGTAGAGTTTGTTAGCTTTCGCACGTCTGCATGTTTAGCCTCACTCTCCTGCAAGACTGGGGTTAGTTCAGGTCAGCCTGCAAAAGATAACTTCGCCAGGTTTGCCTGTAAGAAGTCACTCAATCACTGTGTTACACCTGATATAGCATTCTTTAGATTGGATTTGAGACCGATACCTTTGTTTATTTACCCAAAATCACTTCAGTTGTTAAAGTAGTCTAATAAATTGAGAATTAGATTACAAGTATCTGAGAAATAGTTAATACCGAGTGCATAGAAATGCTGGATTGAACCCTTGAGTAGGCTTTAGAAAATAATTGCACACTTGCCAACACTTTTTCAACAGCTAGATTTCAGCCAACATCTTCTGTGTCAGCTAATTGACGAGCTATGCTATCTCTCATAGCCTCTGTGGAGGAATGAATGTTGATTAGTTTATCTCTTTGTTTGTAATATAGATGTTAAACCAAACTGTCCTGTATAGCATTAGACTGGAGAATGTCCCAAGGTCACTCTGCCATACTCTGATAACAGCAGCTGTTTTTTTTTTTTTTTTTTTTTTTTTTTTTCAGCTTTGTGTGTATGTGCGGATTTGCACAATTTGCTGTAGGTTATAGCAGAATCATTAGCACCTCAGGAGGCGTGAAGGATATGTTAGGAGTGGATCCTACCACTGTCTGAGTTTGGCTGTCTTCACACATGCACAAGTGGTTGTATACTCCCAGGACATGAATAGGGGAATATGTTTGATTCAGACGATAATATATTGTTGAATGATATAGAATAATAATAATATTGTAGAATAATACAATACAGTGGTGTGCGATATTGACAAAAAACATCTCAATATTTTGGGGGATTTTGCCGATAACGATAATTAAGAATATTTTGCATTCTTAAAAATGTGATTAAAAAATAACTCAAACATGTTTGTAAAAGTCTTGTATTGTTCTAGCTCTCTCTTGTTAATAGTATATTAGATGCTGTTAATGATATTATCAAATCTGTTGTGGCAAAATATGAAACCCTCTGCAGTTTATGCTCCAGAGTTTGGCGACATGAATCATAAGATTTAGGCAGAGCTGTATGACTGAAATATTTCCGGCTAGGCAGAGTTGATTGAAACCATCTCTCTCAGCTGCTTCATTTGACACCAGATCCTCTGCAGTGTAACTGGTGACAGCGTTTGTTATTTCTTGCCATCTGTCGCCCTTCTTGTTGTAAGGCGCTCTTTAGCAGAATGACTCTGCCAAACTTCGCTGAGTGTGTTGTTGTTTTGCCGGTACCTTAGCTGGTCGGTCGTGGTTGACCGCTGACTCGTGAAGCTTTTCATATGCTGCATATTCTGTGCGGTGGTTAACTTGCAGACGGTGTAACAAGTTAGTTGTGGAGATCGAGATTGATGTCTTTTGAGCAACTCATTTTTCACCTTAGCCATGCAGGCAGCTACGCTAACTTAGCTTTTTGTGGTGCATGAACACTGCATGTGTTCTCAATGCACATGTGCAGTCGTCTGTCCTACCTGGCTTCATTACATGTGTGCGGACTCTCAAGGCGTTTTTTGATTGGTTTTTGCAAAATGAGTGCCATACTCAAGTTTGTCATTTTGCACACTGTTAGCAAGGCATGTATTTGGGTGGCAAGCTCCATAGCTGCATAGCTTGTTTGAGAGGTCAGAGTGACAACACAACGCAACAATGGTGCCGAAATTTTGTGCTGTTTGTGAATATAAGTCCTTCCCCCTTGTGGTCTCTTAGATTGTGCTCCCTCAGAATTATGTTGTCCTAATTCTTACAGTATAAGGAAATTTAACCAGAAAACAGCAAAACAGCACCACTACTGCAAGACAAAATGAGCATATTTGTGTTTAAACTGTATTTTACAGTTGAATGTTCCTTTTTAAGAAGAAAGTTCTACAGATAGGCTACAGGTCCCTGATGCTTGAACTTGAATGTTGGGAAGCATTTCTTTGATAGCACACAGCTACTACACTGAATGGAATCCTTTTTCATGCTGGAGAATGATTTTTTGTGTGTGTGTGTGTGTGTGTGACCCATTCATCCATTGATTTTTTTTTTTTTCTAAATGGAATCAGACCATGCTCTGCTGCTTAATTTCTCAACACAAATACAACTTAAAGTATCCATTATTTTGAAAGTTTTTGACAACCTCTCACTAGGCTACAATCTGCTGTCCTCAAGTCTAGTAATGCATCAGACAACAAAAGCTTAGAAGTGTTAGACAACCTTGGCATTTTGGAAAGCAGAGTGAGTGCTCGGCTCTTTTGAAAGCAGAAATGTGGTTGACAAAACTTCACATACAAGCCAGTAATGGTTCTCTAGATAGAGGACACTCAGTCAGACAGTCACTAACAAAGGCCTTGTAACTATAGACCAATATAAGATCCAGACCTCCTATCAGACAAAAGAGTGTGTGTGTGCCCGTGTGTTTGTTTATGAAGCAAGTACATCATGCTTATAGAAGTGGATTACCTTCTCAACATTTTCATCAAAATTATATTGTATATTTCAAGCTCTATTCAGTTTGTGTTGACATTGCCAGTGCCACTCAAAGAGCACTGACTCTTCGATCAGCATGCGTTGTGTCATAGATGTCATTTTGATGCTTCACAGCATCAGAGTGATATCTTGTTAGTTTTTCATCCCTTTTTTTGCAAAGTGGATATTGCTTGGTTGCTTCTGCACTGCACTTTCAAGGGATCACATGCCACTCAAACAGTATGTCCAATACTGTGACATACGTTTCCATGAATTTTCTGTTGATGAAATTTGAGTTTCTGTAGGTGGCACCTCTTTCTTTGTCGGTTCAACAATGGTGGCTGTCACTAAGGCTAAGGGCATGATAAAAATAGTACTGTGATAAATTTTACAAAAATTGTGATTGCAGTATGATTTTCAATTTTAGCATTTTTGCATAATAATATCTATGTTCATTGAATAAGCTCTTAAAATGGTGATGGTGTGATTTTTGAAAGGTTCTGTACCAAACAAACATGTTATCTTACATCTGGAGAATACAATTTACAACATTTTGTCACACGTTTTACCTTTATCAAAACATTGCAGCTCCTGTGATTTGGATATTGCAGTTGGCCATGTTGTGATTTCAATCGCAATGTTTCAGTTTTAATTTTTTGTTCAGCCCTAGCTGTCACTGCTCATGATAACTACCCAGTGTAGTGTTTCCTCTACCACTGCTTTATTTCTTTCTCCAAAAGAAACAAAATATTTTATTTGTGTTATTTACCTAATTTATGTGCACTCGTTTCGTTTCAGCTCAGTGTGACAGTCTCTACTGTGTTTTGCTGTCTTTTCAGTCATGCTTGTTTTTCTCCTCTACTCTGCTCTCTGTTTCACTGAGGGCAGGGCTGAGCCGCTCCACATGCACACAGAATGGAGCAGAGGAGAGACAGGTGACGTGAAAAGTTACTGTAAGTGCAGTAAAAGCTTCATGACCAGAGCACTTTGGTAATGTAATCCGTCTAAAACCAAAGATGGACAGATGTCGACCCCAAATTCAGGCTAAAATATGTGAAACATAAATCCTTGACTTTGGCTGCTGTAAAACCATACTTGACTGTTGTTAAATTGCTGTTAACAACACTGCTTTTCAAAATGTACACATTGACTAAACATTCACAACAGGACAACTCCTTCAACTTAGGTAATGTAAAACGTGCCATATTTATTTTTATTAGGGTTACATGATATTGGATTTTTGTGCTGATACCTCATATGCCGATATTCATTTTAAAACCTTTATCGGCTGATACCAATAATGTGTCGGTATTATCGTGCATCCTTATTCAAAACCAAAGTTTACACTTACCTGGCTGTCCTGCTCAAGTGTTAACAGTATATGTATGTATGTGTGTGCATGCATGCTGGTTTGTGCCCCAAGAAGTGGAATAATCCTGACACAATACGTCATGGAAAGCAGGACAGCAGTCACTTTTTCTCCAAAGATTCGAGAGTCAGAGCTGCAGTCAGTCTGTATGTGATAGAGAGAGATCTCAGGCAGCCCTACCAGCTGTTGCCCACAGTGCTCTCTGCGCTCTGCCTGTTTATGACAGGGCCTATTATGTTGATGTGATGAGAGGGTCTGTGTGTGAGTGTAAGGGTCTGTCCTCAAGAGTGTGTCTGCATGTGTTGGATACGTATTGTGTGTGTGTTTGCTCCTCCATTTGACAGCTCCCTGCATGTGTCAGTGACAGGCTGTAGAACTGCTGACCATTGAAGTGGATGTGTGTGTATGCGTGAGCGTGCGTGCGCAGTAGACTGTCTGTGCTGATAACAAGATACAACACATGCAAACATGCAAACACACATTCAAAGAGGCACGCTCAAGGCGGGACTCTATCCCATGGTCAAATAAACTCACTGAGGAGCTTTTTTGCCTAATGACTCTACTGCTAGACATTTCATATGAGAATTGTCAGATGGGATTTGGCCAGTGTGTAGCTCAGTGATGGGCGAGTGACGGCCCCTGATGAGCATCTGAGGCCAACCAAAAACTCAGTGTCTGACCACTGCATGCTAATAGATGCTCGCATTTTTACTTAATTTTTACCAAAATCCACCAAAGGTGTTGGTGCTGGTTGTTGGTGGAAAGGTTTGAATGCCAACTCTGTCACTGCACCTGAAATGAACCCAAAATAAGTTTACATGTGCAGATGCTAATTTTCCTGCGCACACCACCCAAAAATACCATTATACAGGAAGTAGGTGTGTGTGAAAAGTAGGCCTATGCAGGGATAACCATGTTTATGTGGTTACATGGATACAGGTTCAACTGAGTCAGCCACCTTTTAGAAATGCCATTTGTTTAGATGACAGTGACTTTAACATTTCTCTTAAAGCAGGAGATCATAATATCTTGACAAGATATCCCTCCAATTGTCATAATTTGTGCTCAGAGGACACAGATACTCAGACGACACAGACGGCAGGACCAGCCACAAAAAAGCACTGTAGTAAAGTTCAAATCATTCAAGAGCACACTAAATTGATTAGACTAAATTGATTAGTCATGGCTAATGACCTTTTAAGACATTGCTTTCTTATCATTGTCATTATTAGAGTTTGTTGGTTTAGACCAGATTGCCCAGCCTCTTGTTTTGAGCCGTGTAACATTTAGTCAGATGCCAAATATTTAACCAGGAATTTTCCAGTGTAACTCATTTGAAAGATAAATGGTTGTTGGGTTACAAAACATGAGATGAATGTTGTTTGTTGCTGTACTGCCAGCTATGGCTTCATCTGCCAGGAGAATTAAGCAACTGATCTGTAAGACTAATTGGGTTGTCAAAAGATAATTAGCTCTTCTTGAGGACATTTTATAGGTGTGGAAATGATGATGATGATGATGATGATATGTGTTTGTTTTTGGTTTTTAGTTTTTGACTACTGCCTAGCTGTCTAATCATTTTTCTAGGTTGCTAACTAGTAGAGATTCATTGAATTTTTTTTTTTTTGTGTTACATTTTTGTCTTCCAATGATTACGTAAACAAGATAATCAAGATAAAATGGTTGTGGTGTCGCATTCCGTTTTGCAATGATGGTATTGTTTTATCTTGTGTCGCAAATCCAGTGCTCCATTTTCCTTTGACCCTTTTCGTTTGCAGCAGTGCAATTCAGTGAGTAATCATGTGAAATAATCATGATCTGAGTATTGACCAAAATAATTGTTATTATGTTTTTTTTGTTTTTTTTTCCCATAATCAAGTAGCCCTACTGCAGATCTCTCTTTAGGAAGTTAACTGATATACTTAGCTGGAAGACAGGCCACCAGGAGATTGCTCGACAGATGAGACTAGATTTCATCTATGCTACGCTGTTAATATCCATTCCAGCGAACCTGTTAGTCAGCATTCAAGTTTGTGTGTTTGAAGAGTCTGATGTCCTTGATACCACAGCCTGTCTATAAGACAGTGTTAAGGGTCAAAAACGCCTCATGCACACACAATTATAGTGGCCTGACCAGTTAGTGTAGAGAATTTGTTTGCCATTTCATTTTATTTTCAATTTTATTTAATTTGATTGCATTAATGAATTTCATTTGGAACAGCTGAGTTTCAAAGCTGGATACAGCAATTAACAACATCTTCAGGTTAAGAAGCATCACTACAGAGGTAGAGGGGAGTATTATAGGGATCAAGAGGATGCTCAGTGCCACGTTATTTCTGTCATCCTTAAAATGGAATGTCAGAATCACAGTCAGTATATCAGACCACGTGAGCAATGATCTTAAGAAGTCTGTTGTCAACACCTCCAATTAACATCATTATAATGACACGTTTCACTGCATCACTACTCTATTGCTCAAGCCTAAGTTAGTCAATTAGCAAGCTAGGTAGATGCACTTCCAACTGTTGACAGTTCTTTTGTATTCGTTGTACAGTTTTTGGTAATGCAAAAAACAGCAGCAACAGACGGACTCATTTGTCTGTGCTGCCACCATAAGTGAGCACCTGGACTATAGAGTTTCCTGCAGGAAACACAAGGTTGTCTATATCATTCCATCACTGCATTTGAGGAAACAGTGCTGAAAGTTTACCTATAGAGACTGACAAAGACTTGCTCATTGCTCACATTTTACTCTTTATTTGCTATAGCCAACTTTGGTGTGCATGCTATGTTTTAGGGTAAACAAACCATCAGAGAACTTATGCATCAAAGGAGCTGAGCTGCACACGGATGCTGTCTAGCACACACACATGGTTACACACAAACAATGACAGATGGGCGCAGTGGAGTGGCA
Source organism: Myripristis murdjan (assembly GCF_902150065.1). Lineage (NCBI taxonomy): Eukaryota > Metazoa > Chordata > Actinopteri > Holocentriformes > Holocentridae > Myripristis > Myripristis murdjan. The sequence continues at coordinate 11,417,173 of NC_043995.1, read as the reverse complement.
AAGAATCACTTTTGCATTTGTTACGTCATTAGGCACTAACCGATTGGATGGGGTGCAACATGCAGATACGAGTAAGGCTCAGTGTGACCAGATTTGGGAGACGCAGCCTGCATTTTAACCAGGGATGACTTTAAAAAGAAGTCAGCTGAGAAGGAACAAATACTTGGCTCTCCAGCTGGCGTTCAGCAGTCGTGGAGCTCACAGCATGCATGCTTTATTAGATATTTGGGTGAAATTTCTGTGAGTCTAATTGTAAAGCTTAGCTGGAGGAAATGGTTAGGCCTGGAAGCCTCCTCAACAAACCAAGGCAGACCTGATCCATTTAAGCTAGCCAGTCACTTGCTTGGTCGTTTTCAACTGTCACTTACCATTCAGCAGCATGCATGCACACACACATGGCCCTGGCTTCCCTCAGTGTGAGAGCAGAGGAATAGTCTGATCCTGTGTTTGTCAACATATTGTGAAGAGCTAATTGGTACACAGATCGCTGAGCTGCTACACTGATGTCTTGCTGAGCTAACCTTTCCCTACATCCAGGTATGTTAATATTTCAGCAGGAGACAAGACGTCAGGAGAGCTGTTGGTTGTGGTGTAGGGTTGTCACGAATTCTCAAATTAGAATTTCTAACGTTGATACCAAACCCAGGAAAATACCAATAGTTGATACTATCTTGGATCCCACAGGGGTAAATACACCATAGTAAAGGGCATAAAAAATATATTTTAATAAGGATAAAGTAACAATTTGCACTCTATGAGCTGGAATGGTCATGTTTTTATTTAGAGAAAACACTAGTATTGATACTGAAGTATTGGAACCGTTTTAATTCTATTGTGGAGGCACACCAAAATATTGCTGATGTGTTGATGTTGAGCACAGTGACCAGAGACTTACCCCAGCTGTTTTTTAGATTTGCACCACACCAGAGTGACACTTTAGCCTCAGCATTTCTGCTTAAGGTTTTATGTCAGCTTGTAAAATAGGAATAGCTTTCATCATCTTTTATTCACATGGCTTTTTGATTTGAGAAAAGTATCATAGCCAGTTGAAACTGGAATGCTTGGTCTGATTACTAAAACGTAAGCCAAATGTAGCCATTGTCGGGTTCATAGTGGCACTAATAGTGCACTTTTTGTCATAGACCAGATCATCAAGAGGAAAGAAGTCCTGCTAGTGTCCCTACAGTTCCTCATTTGTTCAGCTTTAGCAGTGGCTCAGTGTTGATAATGCCTTTCATTTTTGCCTGGTTTTAGCCATCTCTTAGACCAAAGGACCATCTGGACGTCAGAGAAAAATACAGGAATTATCCTTTTACCTACTGCTCAGCTTTTTATTTGGCTTGCTCTGGGGACTGTGTTCTCATAAAGCAGTCTAAGTACAATATATGCTGCATGATACAGCAGCTTGTGTATGCATTCTGATTCCAGTGTTTATATTGCCATTTTATTTCAGTGAGCCTGAGTGCACATGAGTAAATGGATCCTTTCTAAAAATGTTTCAAAGGCAGTCCTCTCCCATACTGTACCAAGACTGAAGTTGCCTGAACCTTGACCCCGATGGCTGTTATGACAGACAGGATGGGAGAGGCACTCATACTTGGAGCACAGCCCAGGATGACTGTCCACACACATAAGCCTGGAACAGCGGTTCACTAATGTGTTGGCCATCCATATTCAGTGTGGCAGACTTTTAGCAGAGGTGTGCCTGGAGATTGAACTTGACAAATGTTTGAAAAAAACAGTGTCAAACAAACTGTTCAGGTGAATGCACTCAGTGTCGAGTCCTGCTCATTTTTTCCCTGACCCGTTTTGTATGATCACACAAGTCTCTCTGTGCAGTGTACATGTTAGACAGATTGCTGAAGTTACTGTACATCATCAGGTTTTGAGAACCTCTTGCAAGGGATCCAGTTCTGTTTTTAACTTGGTTTGGTTTGACACCTGATACTGGTTTCATGGTTTAGTATTATCACAATATTTTGAGCAAGCTAATTTGTGAAAACCAAAGTACAAACCACAAACAGAGTGACTGCAGGTAGGACTTTAAGGTCTTATTAATGCCAGCTCAAGTTAAGCCCATATTCATTCACAAACAAGACTAAAGAGGAAAAGCCAACAACAACAACAACAACAAAAAAAAAACGACAGTAAAATGAAACAGCTATATTTTATACCTCTGAAAACATATTTCAGGAGTTTTTAATTGTGATACTTTACAATAAATCGATAATATATCACAATACTTCCTCTTGTGATACATTATTATCGATGTCCTTGTGCAAAGTATCAATATTTGAGTTTTCAGTATGCACATTTGAGTTCCTATGAGGTGAATTTATTCCTTGCCTTCAGGTATTTGAACCAGAACTCTTCTGTCATGTTCATGTTGCATTCACCGTGAAGATCAAAACACTGAAAAACACAACTAATTCCTCCTTATTGGAAAATTATTTTTCTTTTTCTTTTTCTTCTTTTTCCAGGTTATTTTTCATCTTCACTCACAGATATCATGATGTATCATAGCTGATTATCTTACAATATGTATCACAGAATTGCCTGTATCATAATTCCATTGTTGTCATGGGTAAAATATCATGATAGTATTGTATTCTTACCCAGTGATTCCCACCCTTACTGTGTGCTGCTAGCACTACCTGTAAGGCATGGCTCTGACAAAACTTGCAATCTGTCTTTGTTGTGTCAGTTGTATTGTTGCTATTTTCTTAGCTGTAATCCCAAAATGCGACCTTGTAAGAGATTTTAAAAGTTGATGGAGTACCCTCAGCTTCATTTTCACCCTAAGTCAACCTGGTCTCCTGTTTCTCTTAGTCTCCGAAGGCTAAAACTTGCTCATGTTCTTTAGTACTCAAACCGTGTAAAAGAGAAAGAGAAAAGTTACACTGTACCTGTAATTACAGACGTTTCAGTTCCATGATGCATATTGTTGGAGTTTTTTTTTTTTTTTTTTTTTTTTGTCAGAAACTGTTGTTACATCCCTATTGCCTGAGGAAAAACCATAAGCTATTGTATGTGGGCCAGTTATTGTAGCCTAAAACTAGTTTGACTCCCAGCCAGCCAGCCATGCAGTCTTTCATAAATCAGTCATATAAATTAGCCAACAGAGCTGTGATTTCAGAGTGGAGCTAAGGGAATGTTGCTGTTTATAGGTGAGGGAACTCATAAAATAAGGACTGACAGTGAAGTGCTGTCTACATCTGAGGCACTGACAAAAGCCTTGTGCTGATATGGTAGTGGTTGATATTGTAAAATGAAGAAAGAGTGTTCTGCATTTTTACTCAAGGTTAGGCCTAACTACCAGAGTAGTTGGAGAGTTATTATTAGTGATCAGGTTTACCTAGGCCTCAGACGTCAGATGTAAAGTTGTCGACAAACCTTTGCCCAAATATGGAATTCTGCGTCAAATGCATGTTCCCTTTGGGGAAAATCCACAGGGTCTTCACTTAATTCTGCCACAGTGTATGATTTAAGCGAGTGTGTAAAACCTTTATATGTTTTATCTGCTCATTTCTCTTCTAAATAGGACTAGATCCACTGAATTGTATTGTCACTTTCACTAGTAGCATTTTATACAGCATTTGTTAGCTTAAAACCAGACTGTGCAATGCTGCCACTAGCTCAGCAAAGTCGGGTTTCACATTAGCTGAGCCAAAGACAGGGTTAGTCTAATTTGGAATGGATCATCGTTAAGCACTAGTTAACCCAAGGCTGAGCCCTGGGCTGAGTGCATTTCATAATCAGCGTGAAAAGTACTTATCATGCTATTCTGCAAAAGTTGAGTTTTCTTTGGATTATTCACTATCTGGCACTTTTTTCCTGTGTGCCATTAGGGCTCCACTCTGCCAGCCCAATAAGTATTTCAGGGCATCTGAGCATTTGAGCTTAATTAGAAAGTTACTTAAAAATCCTCATCATGGTAATTACTTCAGAGCTGCCAATATTTGACTGCAGCCGGTCTGATGTCTTTTTTTTTTTTTTTTTTTTTTTTAACTTTCAAGTGATGAGTTGGCCCTGCTTTTGTGCTGAGCTTCAATGTATGTTTTACAAGTGCTTTTTATGGACAGGGTTTGTGTGTGTGTGTGTGTGTTTGTGTGTGTGTGTGTGTGTGTGTGTGTGTGCGCGCGCGCGTGCGCACATGAACAAATGTGTGTGTGTTTGAGTTAAGGAGACTATGCATGGTATAAGTAGTGACAGGGTGGTGTTTACTGTCCTCGCCCCATGCTGCAGGCTGTTTCTCACCCTCCTCCTCTTAGTTCTGTTACCACAGTTCACACTGCTGGAGAGAGGCTTGTGCCTGTGTGTGTGTGTGTGTGTGTGTGTGTGTTTGGGTTGCTTGGAGTCTACATGGCCCAGTGCTTCTGCATGCTGACAGTTTGGCTTCTCAGGGTACACCCAGCAAGTGCAGATACACACTTAACCCCACACACACTCACACACAAATGATCTGACATGACATTCATTATGCTGCAGACACAAAGGAGCGCACACTCACTCCTTTATATGCTCACATTGTACACAAGTCCATTTATTGGGTACTCATGAAGACGCGCACACACACACACACACACACACACACACACACACACAATCACAGGACAGAGACGGGTGAGTGTGTGTGTGTATGCTTGTATTCTACCTGACAAACGACAGGTCTGACAGAAGAGGAACAGTTAAAATGCCTTGAGACAAGCACAGTGGGGTTTTAGCCAGGCTGTTGTTTTTAAAGAATCTGACATTCAGGACATTCTTTCTCACATTCTCCTCCGGTCTTGTCATTTACCTCACTCTCATGTCTCTTTTTCTCTCCCTTGGCATCTCATTTTTTTTTTTTTTTTTACCTCTTTCTTTATGCCTGCAAAACCACCCTTTACGTGTTTCCTGTCCAGCATGTACACCTTATTTGAAGATCCTACTTTTTATACAGTGTACATAATTCTCTAACACATGTAGTGCATCTTCTTCAAAGTGTTTATATTAAAGATGGGCATTCCCAGCAAAAATGTTTTTTTTATATTGTAATGGGTTTTGGTAAATTGTAGTTTATGTGATATTTTTATGGCCTTTTATCTTGTATGACTATGTGGCATAGCTCATGTCAGCACAGCCCATATATCCTTAACCTGTCCAATCCGTTTGATAATTCTTTGATGTTCTTGCATGGTTCATTTTTGAAGATGTTGCCCATGTTTGCCCTGTCTTGCAAATCCATTTGCCTGGAAAAACAAATTGATTCTCGTTCTAATTCTTATTCACAAACTCTCTCTCCCTCTCCCTCTGTCTTTCTGTCAGATATCTGGAGTCTAGGTGTGATTCTGTTCATGTTGGTATGCGGCCAGCCACCCTTCCAGGAGGCAAACGACAGCGAGACCCTCACCATGATCATGGACTGTAAATACACTGTACCGGCCCATGTTTCCAGCGCCTGCAAAGAGTGAGTAATAGAAATACGCTCAGAGATGGTCATGGAATTATTTCATGTACTCATGTGAGGAAATCTCTGGGGAAAAACCTCATTCTTTAAATTATTGAGGTATACTATCACAAATAAGTCTTATCTGCCAAAAGGTTTTTAGTCACAGTCCCAAGCCCTTTTTAAACCTGTGTTATGGCAGAACATAGTATATTTATGGCTGTTTTGAAATGGTTTCTCAAAGGCTAGCTGCAGGTTTTAGAGGCCCTAATGCGCATAGGGACTGTATAGAATCTGGACAGGTTTGATTTGCATTCCAACTCTATGCCCCAGTTGTCTGCTAGTAGCTACCATGGGCCTGGACCTGATATGCTGCATAACAACACTGACTCTCTGTTGAGATCTGTCTCATTCTCTGTCACACCAGTGTTTCACTCTGCCTTCTCTTCTTTCCTCTACTCCCTCACTTATCATCACATCCCCCTATACATACTCCTGTGTCCCGTGTTTAGGGTGAACACGTGTTTGGCCCACAGTCAGCATATATGTGATCTGGAGAACAGCCAGTCCCATTAAGCTGATATAGGCTCTGCTCCGTAGTTTGGGGCGTTGAGCTGTAACCAGACTGCAGTTGGCTTGCACCAGAGCTGATAACAGTAGAGGTGGGGTACATGGACGGGTGCCATGTCACTTACCTTGACAATATTATATGAGAAGACAGTATGATATGATGCAATGAAATATAACAACTCCCATATATTGTTGCTGATGTTCTGTGGCCATGCCAAACATTAAAAAACATATAGAATGTGTTCGTTTACTTGTCATCAGCCATATAGGAAGATTTTTGAGATAGCTTTATTTTTATTGAAAAGTCCAGTCACTAAACACTGACCATCCATGGTTCTGGGTTACTCTAATCTGCACAGTGCATGGGAAGGCACTGGAATATGGCAGAGGCCACAATGATTTATTATAGGCCTTGTAGACCAATTTGCTCCAGGAGCTGGCAGGGGAAAAAGTCCCTTCAAGCATGCAGCCCAGATGTAGAGCAGTTGAATCCAACTGCAGACAGCACTGTGTGTGCCACGATCAACTGAGTTTGGTTGCTTACATATTGTAGCACAACTCAACACAACACAGAATTGTGTGTGTATAGTGAACAATTAGCCATGTATCTGCTTGTAAAAAGCAAATCCTTTCCAGTTATTTATTGTTGAATGTTTTGGCAACAAAGAAACATTTCATTTATCATGCCCACTGTTGTTAAGTACTCATGATGCTAAAAGTGCAGTGGGAAAAATTTGTCTAGATGTATAAATCACACTTGTAAATCATCATCATGTCTGCTTAAGACTATCACTTTAGCCGTAATTGTGTGGCCTTACACATTATAATTGAGTTCTTCTCCAGTTCTGGGTCATTTCAGTTTAGTTTTGCTTGATCATGATCAAGTAAATTTGCTTAATTTACTTTAACTACCTTAACTACTTTTTACAGCATAAGTAGGGTAGGTCATTTCATGTCCCGATAATAATGTATATCATGATAGTAAATTACATGAATAAATAGTTTATGTAAGATGACCACATGAAGATGCCTATTTCTTATTACATTTTGAATTGTATACTTAATAAATAAAAGGTACTTAATCATATTTTATTATTTTTCTGTTATTTGGAACCTGTGTGCAAATTTTCAGTTCAACAGTAAACAAAATATATATAAAATAGAAGTGTAATGATGGAAGGAGTCTCTTGCCAGTCTATACATGTTTCCCGATGTTGGCACATTTTTTCCCAGGCAACAGTAGTGCCGTGCCGTACCACATGAAGAAACGCTACTTCAGTCTGTTATCCAGGCCATTTACTTTTCTGTCAAAATGCGGCCACAGCTACATTGCAGGTGTGTGTGGTTCCTGCAGAGGCTGTTGCAGGGTTAGGGTTAGGGTTAGGCTTCCTGCTCTTCTACGGAACTGTACATGCACGAGGGGTGACGCGGGATGTATGCCTCAAAACATCTTACAAGTAGTCTACTTGTATATTTATCCTTAATATCTGTTTGAAAAGCTCTAAAAGGTGCATTTTTTAAGACTGGGAACAGCATTATATTGTGGCTACAGTGGCTATAGGTTTTCCCTACAACATTTTTTAGATTGCAAAAGAAATAATAAAAATATTCATTTTCTATGTTAATTGAGTTTGTCTTATTGTGTCAACCAAAGCCGTCATACAGCCACTGTGGTCTCTGTTGCCTTAAAATATTACTCGGAGATCACATGATCTCAGTTCATCTGTCTGAGTTTTTCTCGCTCAAAATACCTCTGGTAGGAATCAGTGTAAACGAAAGTGCTTAGCTGTAGATGTGGGTTGAGTCAAATACAAAATGACAGTAGTGCTGCTTTTATTAGTGAGAAATGACTAATCACATTTTGAAGTGTATTAGTATATGTTATCTTGTCCTCCCAGGGCGGGAATAGGATAAATGACCAACACTAATATTAACAACAAATGGCTGCCATTGATTTATTGAATTCTGACTTCTGACGTCATATTAAATACGGTTAAAATGTGTACAGATCATGGTAGTGCTGCACCTACCAATCCCATTCAGACCAGGAGAGAGATAGAGGGAGGATTCATTGACATCACTGTTGTGTGACATCAGGGCGTAATGACTGTGCAGAGGCATTACCATAACTTTAGAGTGTCAGCTTCTCAGAAATTAGGGCGACTGTGCATTTCTGAACCGAGGTTGTGAGCTATGAGTGGGTTTTACCGTCAGTAGCAGTGGCAAGAGAACCTCTGCATTCGACATGTTGTGAAGAGCAGTTCATTATGTCCATGCTCTTGCTACACATCTGAGTATTTTTAGACACAGGAAATAAACACTTATCTCCTGAGTCGAAGGAGAGATCTGACTAGATTGAAGCGCTAAGCGGGGACAGCTGTGAGCAATCTAATGGGCTTGACTTCAGAGCAGAAAAGGTATTTGTCTCATTCTGAGTTGCAGGCTCATTTTTTGCCGTGTCACTCCCCAGTGAATTATGCACAGATATCATGGTTTTGAATTTCCACACCTGCCTCCGCTAAAGGGACCGAACTTTATTGCACAGTTCTTTCAGTTTTGCCAATCAGAGAGATACAATGAAGCGAGATCCAGTCTTAATCAACAATTTACAAATGCTAGGTGTGTAGTGGTGTGGCTCACAGCTTTGTGAGGTGCCTGAGATGAGACCGAATCACAGAAGAGGTGGGAAGACAGTGCCAGAAATAAGAAGTGATGAAAGATGTCACATACAGAGGTGCTTATGAAGTAATAGCTCTAGCTTTCTTTCCCCCCGGTTTTTAGAGAGGTGATAAGATCGACAGTGGGGGGGTGACTTTCACACAGGAAGTGTAGCTTATTACCATGACATGCCCTTTTAACATTTATTAGCCTCATTTGACTCCAAAAATAACATTAAAGAGATTTACAAAAGCAGTTTGACAAGTTATATACACATTGTGACTTGTTAGAATAACAATTAAATACATGTACACTGACAATTTGACGAGTAAAAATGACAATAACAAATATCTGTAATTCAATTTTGACTAATCAAAATATCATTTGAGATCCGCAGTGATGCCATAGATATCGTCATTCAACTCATCACACATCCGAAATGAAAGTGGAATGTATCTGTAAGTCTGTGTTGGCTAGACAGTTTCGGATCACTCATTTGGAATTATGACATTGGATATTAGGCTTGTAATTTGATCAGTGTAAGCAGAGTAAACTGTGTTTGCTGTTGCAGATAAAATAGTTATAAAATGCCATAAAATTGCAAAAGCTTATCACAGGAATTAGTGATAAACAAGAGCTTCATTAGATGGAGAATTGTGGTATCTGCATGCGTATTTGAGGAAATAGGAAGAACTGTGAGCTGACAAACTGCTGAGGCTTGTTGTAGCTTCTAACTTAAATGAAATGGATATCTACAACTGCATTTAATTCGTGAGAATGCCAATTCTGAAATTCAAGATCTCTTTAATTAAATTTTGACAAGTCATAATTCCTAGTTGAGATGCCTACAAATTGTATTTAACAAGTCAAAACCTAATAGAAGATGTTTAAAAATGATATCTTCTGTAGAGCTTTTTAACAGCAGCCATTTGACAGAAAATAGCAGGTAAACACAGGTGGTATCAGTGTATTTACAACTTCCATCAGCATTTGCAGTTTCCTGCAGCAGAATAAAAAATCAAGCCACTAAAGGTGTACTGGACAAAAAATGCAAAATCAAGAAAGGGGTCTGCAGTCATTCTTCATTTCTAATTTCACAAAGCTAAAAATGGAAATCGGGCTGACATTGGTTTGTTTATTTATTTGTTGCTGATGGCCCAAAGAAAATCCATTTCTTGTTTTCCAATGTCTGGCAGCAGAATCAAAAACTCAAGTGGCCAAAACATACAGAAATCTGGATGCCCTGCTCTCCCAAAAGCAGTGATTTTTTTTAAAAAAAAAAATCATTTTTTCTATTGCTTATCACTCAACTAGAATATTTCACATAGATCTATAATATTTTTTAAATTATAGATAAGTGTTTCTAACAGCCGAGTTGAGATCCTGCTAAGTATTGTAAAGAGTCAGTTAAAAGCCTGCAGGGTATGGCACAGCTCGGTGTGTTCTTGCAGTTGAAAAGGACCATATTGTTGTATTGGTTGTTGATCAAAAGAGGAGGGATGAGAGGAATATACCAGCTGAATAAGGCGCTTTTTGGTTAGATCGTGAAAAATGTGGTAGGTGAAACTGGTGAACAAGTGTTTGCATGCTCACACTTCTCTGGCGAAGAAAAGGCAAATTTGGAATGTGTGTTTGGCTTTGCGGAAATTCCAGGAGGAAATACTTTTTTACTGCTACGTAGACACTTTGACGCAAATGAGAAGAACTTGCATTGTTAGATGCCAATATCTTGTTGGATCAAGAGAGGGGAGAATGTAAACAGTGTGACCACGAGAAAAACACATGTTTTTCTGCAGACATCTGCTGTCATTCTGACTTGTGGCTAATTGGGACTATGGAGCTTGTCTGCTTCCTTATGTTTTGGGTCTGTGAAATGGCAACAGAGGCAGAGGGATAGACACACAGAGGGAATGCAAGAGACAACACAATTAGAAAGACAATAGTTTGTGTATGTATCAGAGAGGGAAACAAGGGCAAGACATGGTTTGTATGAGAGTGAAACAACGAACATGTGCAGTAAGACGCTGAAGAGAATGAGAGAACAAAGAAGAAGAACATGACAGAAAGGAAGAGACTTAGATGTTCAAAGTAGTGTGGGAGGCCTCTGGCCTCTGAGGAATCCCATCATCTTTGTTTTGTGTCTGTCTCCTCTCTGACAGTTTGATCCACTATTCGTGACACAGCAGGGAAATCAGCAGCCCCAGAGAACTGTTGATGCAATAGTAGAGAAATTAGGATGTTTGAGACAAAAACTTTATGCAGCCTCATTGTAATTGTTACTTTACCACAGGTTCCCTGTACGGAGTTATCATTTTTAACTGACATAGAGCAAAAGGGACTAGTCTCTCCATGGACTGTCTTTAATAAGTCAGTTAGGGAATTTAAGTAGTTAGGGATTATTGCCCCAATCAACAGTTCAGAAAATATAGCAAAGAGATCACTCTCATCACATTTAAATTTGTAGTTTTTATAAGTCATTGCTCTTGTACTCTAAGACAGTCTTACAAAACAGATTAGGCCCAGACATTTCCAATTTTAACAGTCACTAAGCAAATACAAGTCTTCCATTCAGAAATCATAATTTGAACCTGCATCTTTTAAGATTTTTTCAGAGTCTTTGTGCAAACAAATTTTACAAAATACCTTAAATACTTCTCTTTGTTGGGACAAAATAAAATCAGATGGATTGCTGCTGAGTTCATTGCAAAAACCTTATCAGTTTTGTAGCTCTAACCCCCATACCCTTATTCTGTGGTTTTGTCCTTTTTCTGTGTTATCATTACAGCATTTTGGTCTTGCAGTGGAAAATTCACATCATTCATTTCACTCCTCAAATCAAACTTCATCACTGTTTACAGCACTTGGGTAAATCATATTCTACAAATCATGTCTGTTCTGGAGCTATATTTACTTGATACAATGATGCAAAAGACTATTTTTAAAATTTCATGTTAAATATAAATCATACCACCTCAGCTGTGCTTCTCCACCTCCCACAGTGCTCTCCCTGTATTCACAAATCATGGCAACAGCTGAAGTGAAGCTCTAACCTGCAAGCAAAGAGGAGTTAATAATTAAAGACCAGTGAATTTTAATGGCCATGAATTTGTTTCTCAAAAATGAGAACACAGTATGTGACAGAGACAGCACTAAGACATTTTATCTGTTGTCAGTTTACAACAGGTGCAGAATACGGGAACAGAAAGCCTGAATTTTAACATTAACATTAATGGTGTCTGCCTTTTTCTTCATTTCTTGTTTCAGCCTTCCCCTCTGTTTCTATCTGTGGGACTAGATACATTGTCTCTTTACTTTTGATCATTATTTTTTGTGGACACTGATACACCTAAGCCCTGGGCCTTGTGGTTTCAACAGTGTGGAAAACACAGACAGAATTGCAGCATTTGATCATGACAATGGAATCAACTGTAAAACGTGGAATATTGTGGAATTTGCCGAAATGACGATGCAGTTTTTAAAAGTCAGCGTTTTCCCCCAACCATTATAAGCATTTTTTCACAGCGCCTAAGCTGAATGAGGAAAGAAACACTATGCTCAGAGTCTCCAAAGTGTTTTAGTATTATTTAGGGGCACACAGCTGCAGCTTCTGTCCTCTGCTGTCTGCATCTGTTCACCAAGGGCGGGGCTGAGCTCCTCTTCCACACTCACAGAGTCATGTCGAAGTAACCCTCTGCGATGGCTAAGTCATGGAATTTGGTTAAAAATAACACGGAATCTGGAAAAAATTGAAACGTATTTCATAGGGCCCCACAAGCCCACCTCTGCCCGCTGTCCACCAGTGGAGGCTTTGTGCCATTATAAATGGCCTCTGCCCTCAGGAATGAAACACCTCACTTAAATGACATCAAAAACAGGTTTGACATTTAACAGTATTTTAAACTCCTAATTACTGAATTTTCAAGTGATAGCAGGTGGCATGGTGGGGCTGGCAGCTCCATGGACAGGGAGTGCAGAGTGCAGCTGAAGCCAGAGGACTGCTGATTCATAGACATGTAGCTGCAGGCTGGCTGAGGTTGACTCTTGTATTAATTGGCTGACTGGCTGGTGTTTGACCTTTATCTTTATTATATAGTGCCCTTTGACAGAGGGAGAACAGGGAAAGGAAAGAGTCATAGGCCTGGTAACTGATATATTCTGACCTTTGACACCACTGGGAGGATGGGGAGTGTTGGATAGGTGGAAGGGAGGGAGGCCACCTATGATCAGTGTCTAGGATTTATGATGTGGAGTATTTTATGAACACAAATTAACTTAACAGGCTCTTATGTTGGGATCTGATAGAAAAACAACCTGAATCTGGATCTATAATATTAAGAAACATTCAGATAGATCTACAGACTACTGTAAAGTTGTGATTTAATATTTCAGTATAATCTTGAATGTACCCGTTATACTTTTTTTTTTTTTTTTTTTTTTTTTTTTTTAATACTTGACTTTAATACTTTAATACTTGACTATGGAAAAGTCAAGTATTTGAGCTTGTATATGAGCTTGTCAGTCAGATTGACTTTGAGCTTTTAACATTTACTGCTGGCCTAAAGACCGTAACTGACCAGCAAAACAAACAAAATGTGTGTGTGTTTTTTTTTTCTTTTTTTTTTTTCTCCTGAATAAGCTGAATCTGATATGCACAATTTAGGCTGCCTGTTGGTCGTATTACCATAATACTCCAGCACTCACGTCTGACTCGTCTTTTCCTTCTACAAGATTAAAGCCAAAGTTCTTCCAGACTTTTATTCTAAAGTGTGGAGCTTGAATCTCGGTTTGTCCTCACAGTCTTTAATGCCTTTGATGATAGGCTTGATTCTCACGATGCAACTGTGCACCACAGACCCAGAAGTAAATTTTTGTTTGAATAGACTGCGCAGCCATCTGTTCAGTTCGACGCAGCAACATTTTTTACACCTTGACTAAAATAAAAATATGTAGTATTTAGATTCTGGGTCAGCATGGCGCTATAAAAATCATCAAACAAAGAAATTATTTGTAGCCTAACTGCACCCCCCAACCCCAATCCCAAGTTCCTATAACTGATATAACCTTGCATCTTTCATGCACACCAACTCAGCGCATGAAATTTGCTCGGTGGTTTTGGTTCAAGGTCAGCTCTGCTTTAGGCACTGATTTGATAATTAAGGTCATTTGCTTTTAGCCTCGAACCAGTATGGTGTTTGATCCTTGTTGCTGTTTCTCCTCCCCTGGGTCTGCAGTCTTCTCCCTCCAGATAAAAATTCCCACTTGGGACACAAGCTTGCTCTCTTGCTGTTGTGTGTGCCAAGTTACTGGATTAACACAATCTCCTCATTACAATACTCTCTCTTTCTGTCTTTCTCTGTCTGTGGCTTGTCTCTGTATGTGTGTATATGTGTGCACGTGTGTCTTGCTGCTCTTTATTTCCTTGTTGACTCACCAAAATGCATTTACACGCCTCAATTAATTAATTATTCACCAGCTCGCTTTTGCAGCCCCCCTCACCCTTCTTCCTTCTGAGCTTTGTTTGTTTTTGTCATCCTTGATTTTAATTTCTAGGGATTAGACTTGGAAAATATGTTTATTTTGCCCCCCCCCCAAACACCACCACCACCATATCCCCATTACACACACACACAAACACACACACAAACGCAGAGACAGTTCTTGTCTTTCTCACAGTGTGACGTGCGGATGGTGATCATGTGGTTTGCGTTTTTGAGCCAATTGTAGGCGGACAGAACACTGTGTTCCTCAGTTTCCTGTCATTACTGTACAGCAGCATGGAACACACACAAACAAACACACACAATCACTCTGCCTTCCTTCTCTCTGTCTTTCTATCTGCTTCACACACATCACTTAACAGTGAGATGTGACAGAGTTGGGATTTGGTTGATTCATTGCTTAGTCTCTGCATTGTTTTCACGTGGGACGTGTCGTGTAGGTTCTTGCCAGGTGGAAGGCCATTATGTCAGCCTGTGTTGAAGCTGCTTGTTTTTGTGCTCCACATTTCACATTGTGGTATCTAGAGGAATGCTGAAAATATCCACAGTTCGTTTGAACTCCTCTCCCTTGGTGCTTTTCACACACTTACACTATCTCTGGTTGGTGGGTTGGTGGGATCTCTCATGCTGTACACATAGGGGGCTCACACTTGCCTCTGCAAATGTGCAGACAAGAGTGTGGATAGAGAATTTAAGAGCAAAAGTCTGCATTGTCTTTTCTAGAAGTACTGTAAATGTCTATTCTTTTGTAGATCCCCAGAGAAAACAAATTCTTTTCCCATCAAATATTAAGGGAGGTGTCCAGTCATCTGGCATGTGACTGACAACACCAAAACAGTAAACATGGATTACTTTAAAGCCAGCATTATGTTCATGATTATGTACTGCTATGCTGCTGTGATGTCACGTTTGGTTTTGGAGAAGAGACGTGCAGAAATTGAAAATACGATTGAAGATGCTAGAGAACCACAAAAAAGAGCAAACTACTTTTACATAGAGTAATGTGAATCAACATGATGTGCAGGCATAAACAGAGACAAATAGGATGCTTAATTCCCAATTATAAGCTGAACCATCTCTTGATAGGATGATCTTTTATTTGTGCTCACGGTTGCTTGCTTCTGTTTTTGAAAATGGTGGAGGTGATAATCTTGCACAACTTGCATCATACTTTTAACCAATCAGAGGTGCACTAAAACACCACCCTAACAGCCCGCAGGAATTTGAGGAAACCTACCTTGGTTGCACAAACTGTTATGAGTTCAAGAATTCAACCCCTCAGGCAAAAAGAGGGACTGGTTCCTCTGGCCCAAATAATGGTTAGAGTTCTTGGTTCCTCAAAGGGGTTGCTATGTTTCAGGGACACTTCCTTTGATGGAAAAGGGGTTGAAAAGTGAAAGAGGAAAAAATGTCAAAGAAGGGACTGAACAAGCACAGCCATTCCAAAGGAAGGAGTGTTTGTATGAAACCCACATGTAGGGGTCCTCATCCCCAGGTTGAGAACCACTTTTCTATTAGACCAGTAGAAGTTGAATTTCATGAACTGGTCGTAAGCTTATTTCTTTTCATCGGCATATGAAGAGTATAAGCCAGAGATGGTGTTTTGAAAGCCAGACATGTCAGTGAAGTGAAGGCCAATGTCACTTTTGTTCCACTGTAGTAATAATGGCACGTTCGCTTAACTATTGGAATGTTCACCAGCAGCTTTTACAGCACAGGCGCACCACAACAGCAACAGTCAGACTTAAACTTATTTGGGGCATTTTTTTTTTTATTTTTTTTTTTGACCTAGTCATGGGTGAACCGTGGATCAACCAATGCTTGAGCCATGCACCAACATTTTAATATGTCTGCTCAGTCACATTTTATTTCAGTCAGTGGCTTCAATCAGAAAACTGAATGTTTGGCACAATAAAATGTTGCTTTATTTGTCGGCACAGAGCTGGAAAGACAGATAGCAAACAAGGCTACAAAACAATGTAGCCCAGAGAAAAAAAAAGGTAGGCAAAGATACAGCTTAAAAACACAAAGCAAAAAAAGATCACAAATATTCCTGTAGTAATGCTATAAGGACTCAGCATGGCCATGGTGCTCTGTACTGAATTTTTAGTGTCACCATTTATCCACTGGTTCTACATCTCACATTCCCACAGCAATGCTTTCTATGTGCCCAATTGACAGCAACAGTGGAGATCATGGCTGTGTGTCAGCTCCAACACACCTACCGCTAAATACCGGATCAGCTTCATATGTGTTGGCTTTAATTGACAGTCATTGGTGTTGATCAATAATTCATTTCACACATATATTATGGCCCCTTTGTGCAGTGAGGCAGTAGAAACCTTACGTGTCCCCTTTTCTGTGTCACTGTGTGATGTGTTTCATGGCCAGTGTGTACATGCATATTCTTGTGCTCATGCTTGTATAAGCATACGTGTGTGTCTATATATAACTGCTTCACTACGTGTGTGTGTGTGTGTGTGTGTGTGTGTGTGTGTGTGTGTGTGTGTGTGTGTACATGCGGTTGTTAAACCAACACAGCAGTGTATGTTTCTTATCTTTCCGTGCTGGTTGTGTGCAGATAGACCAGCCAGCCCTGCTTCCTGGATCTACCCGCTCCTGCTGCTGGTTGTGGTCCACGGGGAGCCCAGCTAGCTCTGACTAATCCCAGCATGACTGACTGACAGCCCAGCTCTGCTTTGCCCAGCCTGTTAGCCTGTAGCCATGGGGGGTCACGGGGACCACCATCCTGTGGTTTGGTTTTTCTCTGGAGGATTGGGGGGAAAAATTCAGTAGAACCAAGATGAGCTGAAATGTACTGGCTTGGTTGCAGGGGTTTTCTCAGCCTCCGGTCTTTCCTATAAAGTTTTGTGTGGGTGGATTGGACTGGGTGTGTTTGTGTGCAGCTGTCAAAAGTCCTGTGTTGGGGAGAAAAAAAAAAATCAGCCTGGGATCCATACTCATTAAAAAATGTTAGTACCGTACCATAGGGAATAAGGCAAAAGTCAGCTTCTGGCCTATTTTGGGTCCAAACCTGCACTTGACAGTCGGCAAGCTCACATTCCTTTATTTTTATTCAGTCCCCGACAGACTGATCTCTGCTGGCTATAAGAGCCTTTAAGCTTGTATAATAAATGTCTTCACAAAGATCTTTTTTTTTCTTCCGGGGTAACATGTCTTTACAGTTTCTTTGTCACACCCACACAGTTTGTTCTTTCCCTTTTTTATTATTATTATTTTTACTTTTTCTTTTTTTTTTTTTTTTTTTTTTTTTTTTGCAAATCAACTAAACATAAATCTTAAGATTTTATGCCTTACTTGTCTGGCTAATTATGCAAGGCACTATTTCAAAGATGGCTTACTTTCAGATGCATGATGCTTTTTTTCTGCAGTATTAATTTTAGCCTTCTCGCCAGATTTCACTTCCCACCTAATCCTATTAAATTGCAATCTCTGCTTTCAGCGGTGTCATTTGCGCGTGGATTTTAAGCTGCCAGCTGACCAGCTGTGATTCCACATCCTCAGCCCTGTCAAAGCCAATGTCTTGTACTGTCTGTCGCCATGTATTGTTACTTGCTTTTTCATAGTGACTTGGTAGCATTAATGTGCCTTTAGCACTGCACAGAGCAAGCTTTTGGGTAACTTAAATGGTGAACTGGCTGTGTACTTGATGTAGCAGTATTTTATGTACTAACACACCTATGTGCCCAGCCCAATGGGTCCTGTGCAGCTTTGAGATTTTAGCAAATGTAGTTGAACATGTTGTAGAACCAATTCCAGAATACTAAAGGATACTGCAACCTTTCACATGCAGGTATGCAGTTAATTACAAGTAAAATGCACAATGTACTTTTCATGCCTCTTAAGTTGCTTTCCACAGCTTCATTTCACAGCAAGCGTTGACAAATGGCCCAATGCCAAAGCAAAACCTAAGAGGAGAATCTAAAACAGCAGTCAGCGAGTGAACCCTCCAAAGAAACATGGACTCATCAGTGTTAGATTATCATTATTTGGCATGCTGAGTCTGTATGAAATTATTCACCTCTTGTCTAGACCAAACATGTTTATGTTTTATGGAAGAGAGCAGATTAATTACCTCAAGGCAGGAATATAATGGCTAACAGATTTTGTTCTTTTTTCTTCCCTGTCATCCACTTCTTTGTTCTTTCTCATTCGTCCCTCCTGTCTCCAGTCTAATAGACCGTATGCTTCAGCGGGACCCCAAGGGCCGGGCGTCCCTGGAGGAGATTGAGGGCCATGCTTGGCTGCAGGGGGTCGACCCGTCACCGGCTACCAAGTACAACACCCCACTGGTTTCTCACAAGAACCTGTCAGAGGAGGAGCACAACAGCATCATACAGCGCATGGTGCTGGGAGACATCGCAGACCGCGAGGCCATAGTGGAGTAAGTAACCACTGATTTCTCTCCTGCACACACACACACACACACACACACACACACACACACACACCAATGAGAACTATACCCACCCATAGCCTCCATGTTGACCTGCAATTACGTTGACAGCAGTCAGAGGACACTAGTAACACCCCGCACTTTCCCTTTCTCATTTTTTGGCTTTGGAAAAAGTCTGTCAGCCTGTTTCTGTGTCACTTCACTGCTGACTTGTGCTGAGCGATATTACATGCCACCCGTATAAGATAAATAGTGTGCCCGAAGCATGCTGACAGCCAGTTAAGTTGAAGAAACTCTCCTTCAGGGTGAGAAAAAGAAATGGAGTTCCTTGGTAGAGCATTGAAGGGGAGAAGAGAGAACAGCTGTTGATTTCAAAATTTACACTTGTTCCTGTCAGCCTTTGTTCCTCACTTTATCTTCATCCCGAGTTTTCCACAGAGCTATAGGAACACCTGTGGTGCTGATAGGCAAACCCACATATATACACATATCTGTGTGTTTCAGTTCTCCGTTTGCACATTTGCCTCCTTTATTAATCCTCCTCCTGCTGTCAGGGCTACAGCACAACAAAATATCACATGTATCTGAATACACCCTCTAATGGGGATTGTTTTTGTGCGGGCTTGTACGCCTGTAGGTGTGTGTGCCTCATCCATAGATGCTGTGATCATATGCGCATAATCTCCTGGGACGATAACAGAGAGCTAAACTGTACATTTGTTGCCCACTGCTTTTACGAGTCAGGCTCCCCCACTAAGCATCAATCATTGATGGGATGTCTGAAGCACATGTATTGGTGGTGCGATAGTCTGCGCGGTAGTTGCACTGTACTCCACATACCTCTTCATATACCCATGAATCATGCAGCTGAGACATAGATTTAGATGGGCTCAGAAATAAATTAAAATGCATTTCCTCACTACCATCACCTAAATTTATCTCTAGTTATTTTTTATTGTTTTTTTTCCATATGAAGAACTGTATGACAGGGCACAGCAATAGTTAGCAGTGCAGTTATAATTATGTGACAGTTATACATCCTGTCATCATTGTTTAGTGTATTTCTTTTCATTCTATTTTATAATAGTAACGGCTGGGTGTTGGCAGGGACCTCATGATGTCATTTTAGTATGAAATAGCAGTTAAACACAGGTGTTACTAATGACATTAAATAAGGTTCTGTTCAGTTTATGTGTGGCAGAGTCTTTGGAACAGAGCCTTCATTAATGTCATGAGCAGCATCTGTGTTTTCCTGCTATTTCATATAAAAAAATAACTGCTGTGGAAAAGGTTTATTGAATGAAAATGGATGAATGTAGCTTAAAACCTCTCACACTAAGGTAAACAACTAAAATATATAAGATATATAGTCGTATGATGAATAGGGTGACAACCTGACTTAAAAAAAAAAGTTATTTAAATGCATATTCTGCTCTATTAAAACAGAATTACTACAATGCACTTACTTGACAGAGCACATAAAAATGTAGATGTCATAACATCACATGAAAATGAAGTGCATAAAATATTGCTACAAATAATATTGCAGTACTCAGTTGTCATTTTTTGTTTTGCACAGTTATAATAATAGTGCTTATAAATCCTTTATGTATTATATAAAATCTAGTTGTCTGAATGGGAGATAGCGGGTGTTGAGGTTATAGTTAAACTCAAGGCTTGATTAAAGGAGCAGTTGGCAGAACCTCTCTTAACTCGAATCAGTGAAGGAAAACACAGTAATTTACCTGCTGATTTTCCTGTGATCATAGCCAGGCCAGCTGCATTGGATGTGAGATAGCAAAACATTCATGCTCAAATATATGCCCAAATTACTCTGTCTACCTGGTTACTTCTGTTTTTTCTACGGCATGCAAGAACACAAGTTTGTTTGTCCTTTCAGATATAGACATTGAAATATATAGTGACTAGTCCTTACAACGTTTTACTGAACAAAATTAAATTGAATTTTTAAAAGAAGGTTGGTAAAGAAGCTAGTGTTCGTTTGAGAAAATAACACATAGTAGACCCTATATATTACAAATGAACGTTGTAGTGAACACAGTGTCAAGCCGTCAATCTGTATGCACAAATGAACAAAAAAGCTCAAACTTTTGCAGTACACACACACTGGATGTACAGTAGGTCTGCACAATATATCATTTCAGCACTGCGCTTGAAAGATGCACTTGATCAGTATATCAAACAACCAAAATAGGCCATACTAGTGGTCCTACCACCACCTGAAAATCAGCTTTATCTGAAAATGAGCGCTGTCTTATTTGGTTGTTAAATCATTTGATCAAGAAACGATCGTGATAAACATTTGAACATTGCACATACAAAGTCCACTTGTAAAGTTTATTAAGAAACGTGTATTTTTTCCAGTACACATTTCATAAACAAACAAACACAACCCTCCTGTGTATGCAGCTGTTGGCAGCAGTCCGGAGGATTTGATTAGTTTGGTCATTAATATGCAGAGCTTCAGCGCTAATCCCATTGGCTGCCGTGGGAGTATGGGAAATGTGGTTCTCTCTCAAGAGGTCATTGGTTACATCAGGGTCAAAGAGGTGAAGAAGTTGTTAAAGGATGGCATTGTGGTGCATGGGGATGGCATACTTTGGGATAATATAGGGATTATTTATGAGGCTATAGATATTGTAGTTTGACATTGCCTGCTTTATCTGGACAAAGTCTTTCAAAGTTTTAAAGTTTCAGAAAACTGGGATAATATCAGCATTTATTTGTGAGGATAATATACCCTGAGCCTATCAGGAGTGCTAATTAGTATATTGAATAACTTCGGTTACATATTGACATCCTGTTGTCTTTTTTTTCAGGAGAGAACTGGTTGACCTGTTTGATTACATAAGCTTAATATAAACATACAAGTGTAACATAATATAGATGCATCACTCATGGTTGTTTACTAGATTTGAGAGAGAAGAAAGGATGTGTTTCTTGGATATGGTCATAATCTACAAATTGCTTTTTTCCTTTAGGTCAAATCATACATCCATAATAATTTAGTAAGTTTAATAGCTGGACAGTTTGAATATTGGTATTATTTCCATAACCTAAGGCTTGCTAGTGTACTGCAGAGGTCTTCAGAATCTCTGACATGTTTCGTTCTGTCTGGCGCATCATCATGTCTGTTGAGTATAGGCTCATAGCTTTGTCAACACAAATATTGTGGTTAGATAATTAGACCCCTGGAACATCACAACCCCCGGGCCTCGTCTGCCGTCACAACTTGCCAGACAAAGCTTGTATTTTGACACGGCACACGACATGGATGACATAACAGTGTTGTGCTGCATTGTGTTCAGCGGTCGTCTGCCACATTGGTTTGCAATCCGACTCCGACTTCTCCCTCCACCTTGCCGGTGTTGGGACATGTCCTCCTCCTGTTGTGTGGTGGCATCGCTCCTCTGCAGGGCGTCTGCTTTTCCTTCAGCGGCTCGGTGTGATAAATTGCGGGTCGGGACCCAGAAGACAGCATGGGCTTAATGCTGCTGAGCACCCCTTTGAGTGAAAATATTTTAACTAGACTGGATCTCAGTGTGACAGACTAAATGTCTCCTTTGGGTGCCTGTCTGGAAAGATTTTAAGAAGCCCTTGCCTCATGCCTTTGTGAAACCTCGGTAGAATATTTTTCCTCCTCCTCCCTCTTGATTTATATACTGGACAGTACATGGAGGCAAGACAAAGGACTTCTGTTTACTCAAATGAGCGAGCAGGGTTCATTGTAATTACTGTGGAAATGTTGATGGGTCAATATGTCAAGTGATTGATAAGGATGATTTCAATGTTCTTAGATCCTATTAGCTTTTATTACAGCATTTTGTCATGTTATTTTCTGTCCCGAGTTTGTTGATGCTGTGACTATTAAATTTCCCTCCAAGATTAATAAATCTCAACCCTGTGCTACAGCACTGTGCCGTCTGCTCTTGTCATCACTTTGCACTGTGCAACATAAGACCCATGATGCAATGGCAAAAACGCTTCTTCTGTGGTGTTGCTGAAATAATTGACTTCCTCTGTGGTGTTTTGACAGTTCTTTTGTGGTGTTATTTTTGACAGCTCTAGAGACCAGCAAATACTAAAACATCACTCCCATATACCATTTATCTTGTTCCGTGGTGTTGGGGACAGTTATATGTGACATTCAAAAGTTGTCTTGCCTGAATTCCTGGAAACCACAAAAGAAATAACTACCACATCATAACCACATCAATTTTTTGTATAATTATGGGGTGTTGGGCTCACAATAATGAGGACATTCAGTACTGTTCTTGACAACCACAACATAGCAACCCTTATCTGTTTTTGTTTTCATAACTCTGTGTATCACTTTTCCCATGTGTCCTGTATTTGTTTATGTTTGCCAGCTGTATATATATGTATGTATATGTATATATAATTGTAATGTAAATGCATGGTTTCAGAGCCCTGGAGACCAACAAATACAACCACATCACAGCCACCTACTACCTGCTAGCAGAGAGGATCCTGAGGGAGAAACAGGAGAAGGAGGTCCAGACCCGCTCCTCAAGCCCAAGCAACATCAAAGCACACTTCAGGTAAAGAAACACACACACACACACACACACACACACACACACACACGCACGCACGCACGCACGCACGCACGCACGCACGCACGCATCAGCACCTCCAGAGAAACAACAAAATGCACACCAAATGGCACACCATGCGTGAAACCATCATCGTTAAAACTTGTATTTGAAATCAAAACCTATCATTCCCATTCCCAACTGCGCTGTATTTGCCTTGCTGCTGCAGCCGAAGCGGATGTTCTTCCTTTTTGGGGGGGTCGGGGAGGGGGGTCAGATAATGACCAGTGCGAGTAAGAAATTTCACTTCTCATCATCATAATGACTATGTGAGTCATGGTGTGCTGAGGAGAGGGTATTTGACCCATCTCGCTCCACTGCTTCAGCCTGCCTGGCCTCATGACAGAGAGCCCAGCCCCAGCCCAGCCCAGCCACAGCCACTTAAGCCTGGGTTAACTCTCACAAGCCTTTATTTCTGTCCCTGGGTCCAGTGGGCCCCCGTCTGCATAGCTGAGAATTGCCCACTGGGCGTAGAGGAGGGAGAGGAGAGCACGGGGGGAGACTGAACTATTCACCGTCCAGGTCTTTCTTCTTGCCTCCTCGCTGACGTTGTTCCTCTTAAAAGGAAGAAGAGGAGAGTTGGAGGGTGCACAGTTATAAAAGGAAGAATGACAGAGGAGAGGAACAAATAAGGAAGAGGGCAGTGAGAAGTTTCCAGGAGGACAGTTCCGATTATAAAGCGCAGACATAACTCTTTCCTCACTCCTCTGTCTGCTGTAGGGGCCATACACTACATCTGTGGATCCTTGAAATGTATGAAAAAGTCTTCTGAATAAATTCAAGGCCTTGAAAGTGTTTAAATGTCTTTTATACTGTTGCTAGAATTAGAAGTCCTGTTTTTCTCACCATATAAAGGCAGACTTTCCTGTGCGGCATATCAACTCTGAAATGAAAACCGTGTAACTTCTCCCCCGATGCACTAATATTCCTCTTCTTGAACTGCCCACGTATATTCTCAGAACCTTTTTTTGCTATATTCAGTTGGAAATTGTCTGTTTTCCCCACTTTTTCTTGAATTAATTTTGTTCTTATATTGGTACTGAAGTCTAGGTAACATGAAAAGTTTATTAAAAGTCTTTGTTTGACTTTGTGAAACCTAGGATACCTTGAAATTTGAGAAAGTATATTGCGAAGGACACGCCTTGATGCAGCTTCATCTTTTACACTCCAGTATTTTAATTAGGAGCGACTTTAATTAGGAATATAAGGGCAATAAGGGCATATAAGCAAATAAAGAGAGGACAAAGCAGTAGAAGTGTCTACAAACAGTTATCCACTGAGCAAAAAGGCCTTTTTTAGATTTATGAGCTTGGGATTTTATTCATGTCAAAGGTACCTTGTTCAAAAGGTCTTTCTTAATGGTGTTTTAGTAGAAACAAAAGTTTTGAAGGAACTTTTCAGGGGAACAGAGATGAGCACTGGAGTGTTTCGCACCCAGATTTTCTGTTAGAGTATAGATTTGACAATACTGTAGTTTATCTACAGAGATCAAAATAGAAGTGCATTCTTATGCAGGGATAACCTTAGGATATTGAGCTGTAGAAGTGACTTCCTCCACACTCTCATAGTGGAGGAAGCAGGAGCAGAGGAAGGAAGGAGGTGTAGGGGGTGTATAGAGGAATGTACATCAGAAGTCTTCAGCCTCTGGTGTATCTCATGTTTAAATAGGAAGGAAAATAATGTGTGTGTGTGTGTGTGTGTGTGTGTGTGTGTGAGTGAGTGTGTGAGAGACAGAGAGAGAGAGACAGAGTGGAAATGAAGAACTGGTTTCTAGTAAGAAAGCTTGTTGGTGCTCGGCTGCAGCTCCTTCGCTCTGCTCTCTGGGTAAAGCGAGAGACTAGAGAGTGGAAGGGCACCAGCAGCAGGTCAGCCTGCGTTACTGAGCCCTGGTGAAATGAAACTCTCTCCAGTCTCCTGTGGTGTGATCCTTGTCTGTGAGGTGGTGACAAATGTGTTTAAAGGAGACCTGCACTAATTGGTTCAGACTGACCCAGATACCAGGGGACATTCACGCTCTCTCTCACACACACACACACACACACACACACACACACACACGACTTGATAACAGAAGTTGTGTCTCTCACCAAATGGGATGTCAGGCACCCTCTTTGCAATACTTGGTCCCCATCAGCTAGATTACCAGGGGATTTTTTTTTTTTTTTTGCATATGTGGGTGTTGCATATTAAAGGGATAGTTCACCCATTTTGAAAAACCTGATCCCCTAGTTATTATGTAGAACAGTAGTGGTGTTATCTTGTTCTCATCATTGCTGAGAGCTGGATCTTGGCTGGATGCTCCAAATGCTAACTGTTAGCCTCCTGCCACTAAGTGGACTTCCTCACAGCTAACATTATAAAAAAATAACCATATTAATCCCCTCAGATCGAAGCTTATTCTTAGTGTTTGCTTTTGCTTTCTTCATTGAACACACATATGCATGTTGGAGTACTGAAAGATAACTGAGAAGTAATGTTGTCATTAGCTTCTTCTTTTCCCCCACTCCCTTTAAGCGATGCTTTAAGGGACCTTTAAGGTTGTGTAAATACACGTATGTCCTCAATGTGTGTGCAGGCACCAGTGCTACACTGGACTTCCCACATAAGGCTGTTTGAGACTAACAAAATAATTTGCTTGAGGTTTGTTGCTGTGGCTGCAAGACCAAAACACTTACCCAATCACAAACAGTTGTGTAAAGACAATGTCCAATGGTATGCAAGTTTCTTATCCAATCATGAGCAACCTCCCTTCAGTTGTAAACTTGTGAGTCACTGGTGTGGATGTGTAGTAGCACTGGGTGACAAATAATGAACAGACATTTTTTAACAGATCATTCTCAAGCTCTAATTATACTGAGTTTGGTATGTTGTGAATCTCCCACTGAGTTTCCCATGAAACATCTTCCAGTGTGCTTATCCTTTTATGATCTATGTACGTACTAGAGGCTACTGTAAACCGGGATCAGATTCCTTGTTTGCAAAAGCACACTTGGCCATTAGAGTTTTTGCGGTTTTTTTCCACGGTGTGAATGAAGTTTCATTTTTCAGCTTGGTTTGTAATTATGTTTTATACAGTATATTTGCATAACTAAGCAGTATTACAGACTGCACTTTGCAAATTAATAATAATAAGTTGTAATAATAAATAAACACATACATCATTTAGGAAACCACTAGTATGGTGTTTCAAGTCACCATGTAAAATGTAATGATACAGTCAAAAAATAATAAAATAGTTGACTCCAGTGAAGTATTACATTGGTATTATTAGTGTGCCCTGCCCTCTACTGGGCTAAAAGATATGCATGCTTAATTGCAGTTACTGCGTATCTGTAATAATTACGTAATTCACATTTATTCCATTACCTTTCCATTACCTTGAACACTTATTATAGTTGTTGCTTTTCATGTTTAACTTATCACAACTAACTCACTCATTGGAGTCATTTTCCCCAAAGGAGTAGCATAGCACTAGCAACAATCGATTTAAAAATAAAACGTGTGAATGAAAATTCACCATGATGATGTTAGGTGTTTCGTTTTATCTCATGGAACAAAATGTGGCTCGTAAGTCTCTGAGTGTGCTCAGGCTATTTTATTTTTTTTATTGGGTTTCTTGCACATCCCCCTCATATTTTCCACTGGGATTTGTGGCTGTACAGTGAATGGTGGAAATGGCAATTCACAGCCTACAACGTAACGTCAGACATGAGTTCTCGCTAGGAGTATTGGAAGGCGCTGTTATACATGCAAGTAAATATAGCCTGCCGCTAAATCACCAGCAGCAAGAGCCATAACAGCTGTGCTAGCAACCGTTTACATCCACATTTATAGCACAGCATGTCCTATTGTTCACCGTAGGCCAACAACTGGCCAGTTTTTTTGTTTTTTTTTAACTACCTGCTTCAACTGTTTTCATTTGAAAACAGTTGAAACAAAATAGACTATTTGTTTCATTTATTCATTTTACTGGCTATATTGGGTGAGTGTGACAGTGTGTAAATGTTCAGAGTTATGATTATAGGCTGAGTATAAGCTGTCAAAAGCTTGCATTAGCGTTGCATGAGTTAAAGTGAATGGCAGCACATCACCAAAAAAAGGTAGCCACTGTGATTGTGTGCACACTTCTTCCTGTGCACTTAATGGTGCTGTGTGAGTCTGTGTGTGCAGGGTGTTTGCCTGTCTGTCTGTATGTATGCAGAAGACACACTCTCTGAGTGCAAGTGTGCACTCAAGTCAGCAAAAGTACACACGTGTGTGCTGAGTCTGACGGCTGCTCGAGTGTGTGTTGAGCTAACAGAGATGGCCACCATGGGAATAATTGTTTTCTGACTGTAACTGCTTCGCCAAGGGACCAGCTCGAGCTTACTGTTTGTTTTCAGCTCTTTGCTGTCAACAGAAACCTTCCAGAAGACTGTTTGCCGAGCTGTATAATCAAGTTCAGCAATTCACTCACTGCCACAAACACCATCCCTTCAAATGGCATATCTATCTATCTATCTATCTATCTATCTATCTGTGTATCTGTGTATCTATTTATCTGTCTATCTCTCTCTCTCTCTCTCTCTCTCTCTCTCTCTCTCTACATATATGGTCATCTCAGAACAATTGTCATCATCCAGAATTGAAACTGAATGGCTTGTGCCCTGCATTTAGCATTAGAGGACGAATAGGCAGGCTATATAATGCTTTGCTTATACTGTAAATAGATGTCCTGTATGTAGTCTCAAATTACACCAAAGCATTTACATAATAAGAATGGTACAGCTAATGATTGTTCCAAGAATTGGCATACAAACACACACACACACACACACACACACACACACACACACACACACACACACACACACACACACACACACACACACACACACACACACACACACACACACATACACACACACTGGAAACGGTTAAAATCCTATTCATATAATTCCTGGGTATTCTTACATGTGTTGGCTGCTTGACTTGCAGTTATTGTACAAGCAGACAGAATGACACTATCTCCCAGTATAAGCTGAACTGTAATGATACTGAGCCTTTACACTGACTGACATTCAGAGCTCTCCCTCCCTTGTGCCACTGACTAATCGGCTTTACAAACTCAATTTTTCCTTTTTTGCAGGTCTATGCAGACTGCATTTAATTGGTGCATTACTCATTGTCATTGAGTTCATGGTTTAGCCAGCACTGAAAAAAGATACACAGTTGAGTTGTTGTGCAGTAGCTCTATACAACAATGACAAACAGCAAATAAAGCACAGCATGGACATAAATAACTTCTGGTCAAAAGCACAGTCATTGCATTCATTTTATTGGTGGAGCCCTTTTTTTTTTTAAATCAAAAAAGACCTATTAGATTAAATTAATGAGATGGTAGAGTTCAGTGGTGACTAGCTTTTCAGTGAGGAAGCTGAGTTATTGATCCTCCTCTAGTCAGCATGACCTTTACATAATTCAGTACTTGACAACATATAAACTGCATCTTAAAAATCACTGGAAAACCACTTTCCCCTCTTCTTTTTGGATCGCTTGCAAATTGGGTGTGTAATTTGTACTTTTATTTATGTAATATGCACACACACACACACACACGTAAAGCTAGGAAAAGTTGGAAAATAAATATCTCTATTTACAGCAAATCCTCTGTTAATATTAGAGGTTATCTGTTTTTCCCTAAGTGTGTTGGAAAGTGAGTGAAGGCCTTTAATCATCCAAAGAGCTAAAAGCCAAGGAGTGAACTAATGCATTAAACTCAAATTTTATCTTCACCCCTCTTAACCCTCCTCCCCTCCCTTTGCAGGCAGTCATGGCCCACCAGAGTGGACATGCACCAGGACATCGAGGACAGCCTGGCTGCCTCCTCCATCTCCCATGCTGGGGGACCCCAGTCGCCGGCCCGCAGCGCTGAGAATCTGCTCAATGGGCATCGCTCCAAGGGCCTGATGGAGCTGGGCCGACGAGAGGAAACCACAGTGACAGACTCTCCAGGACAGTCAGCACAGGTACCGTCTTCTCTGCCACAAGTTGAAATTTCTTTTTAACGCTGTGGGGGAAACAGCAAGTTCAAAAGAATCTGACCCAGTTTGTTTCAAAGTTTTTTCTTTCCCAGTTTGCCATTAGTTCCTTGGAGCCCTAAAGGCTCAAACAGCAGAACTCAGCCAGCACCTTTATACTAAATTAAAGTTATCCACCCCAAGACTTGTACATAGTTACACAGACAGTTCTCCAAGGTACCTTAGTGACCTGTTTTAATGTATTTTACTAAATTTGGCTGATCCTGTTTCATCCGGTTCCAGGGAGCCAGTGCTGCCACCCTGGGCCTTGCTTCTGGATCTGGCTCTGGGCTCCACAGGACCCCCACACCCTCCACCTCAGCTTCAGCCTCCACCAAACAGCGAACCTGCCTGTTCAGGTATAATACAGTTATAATCAGTTAGATTCTGTTTTCACAGCTCCAAATTATTGGCTCTGTGGGTGTGAATGTGCTATGAATATCAAAAATCTACACACCCCTTTAGCATTTTCAAATTTTAATTGCCTTGAGGCTTGAAGTGAAAATAATTTAATGTTTTGCTTTTTAGTTGGATAAAGTAACCATCAGAGTCATGATGAAAACAAAAGGCAAAAAAGTACAAATGGAAAACTTAAACATCAAATAAATGAGCACACCCTTCATGGAATAAATATATATTTACATGTAACTTTGAATGTGTGGCATGTACCCTGGAGAAGAAAAAAATGGAAACAAAATCAGTAATCTGCCTTATCTGTCCTTGTCTCTCAGGGTGGAGGAGGACGAGGAGGAGGAGGAGGAGCAGGACCCGTCTCCTCTCCCCACCCAGGTGATCCTGCGGCGTAAGCCCCCGTCCATCACCAACCGCCTCACCTCCAGGAAGAGCGCCCCCGTGCTCAACCAGATCTTTGAGGAAGAGGGAGAATCCGATGACGACTTCGACATGGATGAGGGCCTGCCACCGAAACTCAGCCGCCTCAAGATGAACATGGCCGGAAACTCTGCAGCGGCAGGGGCCGCCAACCTAACCTCCGGCTCCGGGTCCACGTCACCCCCGGGGCAGACGCAGAAACGCTACCACCGCCGCAAGAGCCAGGGCCGGGGCTCGTCGTGTTCGAGCTCGGAGACGAGCGATGACGACTCGGAGAGCCACCGGCGACGCTTGGACAAGGACTCTGGCTTCGGCTACGGCTGGAACCGAAGGGACAGCAGCGAGGGGCCTCCAGGGAGCTCAGGGGGCAACGGGGGAGGCAGCAGCTCAGGGCAGGGCAAGCCACCAGGAGAGGGAGGTGGCTCCTCCGGACCAGACAGGGGGAGCCCTCCTGGAGGGGTGGAAATGGAGGGGGAGGTCAGGGAGGTGGAGGAGGAGGGGGAGGGGGAGGGGGAGGGGGTAACAAAGGGCAAGGCAGCCCCTCGAGTTGTTGTAACAACAGTAGCACTACCAACCCCTCCATAAACTCTTCGTCGAGGTCGTCGCGCACGGCGACCCGCAGCACAGAGCTGGTAGAAAGCCTGAAGCTGATGAGCCTGTGCCTCAGCTCGCAGCTCCAGCACCAGAAGTCGAGGAGTCGAGGAGGAGGCGGAAGCGGGGGGAGGTTCATCATAGACCCTCGGAGTCTCTCGGGAGGGAGCGTGAAAATCCAGGAGAAATCCACGTGGAAGATGTGCATCGGCTCCAACGGGAGCCTGGACACCATCACGCTCCCCACCACTGCCCTGCCCCGCACACACACGGCGCACCACCACACACACACGCACCGAAAGGTGGTGCCGCAGGGCTCGCCGGGCCTGCAGGCGGGGCCGGGCGGCAGGAACAGTCATGACAACTTGAGCAGTCTGAAGAACGGCGTGCTCCAACTACCTCTGTGTGAGAAGACCATCTCTGTCAACATTCAGCGGGGCGGAGGCTCCAGGGATGGCCTGCTCTGTACCTCAGCTCCAGCCAGCTGCTGCCAGGTCATCTGAAGCCAACGTCCCCGCTGCTTCGACCTAGTACACCCCCCTCTGGACCATCAGTCAACCCCCACCACCCTCAACCCGGGCTCCATTTGTCCCCTCCTGCCTGTTTTTTTATCAGCCTCTCAATCCCCTCTTTCAGCCCCTTTTCACATCATCCCTCCAAAGTCACAAGAAACACCCCTCCATGCCACTCATATATCTCTTTTCTCCTCACCACCTCTCTCCATATCATTTATTCAAACACTCCATTCCCTCTGTCAGACTCACTCTTTTCAGTTTCTTCTTGTTTGGCTGTAGCAGATACCTGACCTCACAGCACCTCACCACCGACATCACACCTGCCTTCTGCTGTTGTCTTAACCACTCAGCACTGCGTCGCCCCGCTCTCACTTTCTTGTTGTTTTATTAGTTGTACTGCTCTGCGTAATGTATGTACGAGGTGCATGCTGCTTGTGGTTAATTTGCTCTCCAGCTTTCATTAGTGTGTGTTTCAGTTTTCCTTTTTGTTCTGCTCTCACCCCCCTCCCGCAGAATGCTTTTGAACTGTTTTTAGGGTGGTGTTGATTGTAACAGCTCACAACTATGTGGAGGGTTTGATTTTATTTTATGGCAACTTGATTGAATTTGGAAAAAGACCAAATTTTTTTTCCACAAGAGGCGGTAGTAGGGCATGGTAGCTGAACGGGCAAGCACTTAAAAGGAACTATGAGAGTTATTACAGCGATATAGCTCCTCACTAGCACTGGAAAGTACAGGGCAGCTGAGTGGAGGGGAGGGAGGAGCGGAGCCATCAGCGGAGGAGGAAAGAGCAGATCTCCATGTCAACACACAGGCCCTGTGTGCACACTCCTGAAACGCATCCGTCTCTCTTTCCCTCCGGCCTCCTTTCCCTCCTCTCCTCTGACTTTTGGTCCACTTTTAATGCCTACCTAGTATCCATGGAGAAATCATTGATCAGACAGTGCTGGATTAGTTCAGCCACGTCAAGATATCTGATAAGTAAGGGAAGAGGAAAGGGTTTATATTTGTGTTAGTGACCTCATTTTTAAAAGTTGATGGAGAACTCCAGTCTGGACAGTGCTTTTTACTCCATATTGCACTCAGACAATCTGTTTCATGTTCTTTTTATTTTCATTTTTATTTTTATTTTTTTTAATGCATGGATTTGAAATGTAATTTTAACCAGCTCTCACACATCAATTTGCAGACCCCAGCAGTCACAAAGTCCATTTCAGACCCCTTTAAATTTGGATAAGTGCCGCTTTATAAAGACTACTTGTGTTTTTAATCTTAAAAAAAAAATGGGACCGTAAGGGAAAAGTGTGGTGATTCATCAAAGTCTGCTTCAAGTGCACTCCTCCATGGCAGCATAAAGATATCCGTTCAGGTTATAGTACACAATACTGTAGCAGATTAATGCTCATAATCACACCATCTTCACCAACACGTTGTGGACACTTTACTCAAGTCATGCTGGGAAATCGCTTGACAATGAAAATGTTACTGCTGACCATGCATTTCTAAATCAGGTATGTTTTTTTGTTTGTTTGTTTGTTTTGTTTATTCCTGTTGCATAATCTGCATGTACACAGCGACTGTAACGGACGCCAGTGCGTTCAGCTAGTGTTTGTTGTTTGTGCTGATTCTCAGAGTAAAGAAAGAGTTCATTAAACCACAAAGTCGGCATGACTCTAAAAAAAAAAAAAAAAAAAGAAGAAGAACAGGGCCCAGTGGACATGAAAACACAAAGATCGTCATCATGAGAATCCTCGTACTAGCTTAAAAGAATTTTAATGTATTTTGATTTGACCTCTGCAAAGTCCCTTCAGTCCCATTTGCACCCACATGTAAGCTTGACTTTTGTTTTTTAACCTGTTGACTTTGTGTTCTGTCCAGACAGGCAGGCTTTGTCCGTTTCTTTTTTTTTTTTTTTTTTAAGGGTGTTTGCTGAGTATGTATATATGTTGAAAACAAAGGTTTATTTTTCAACTTTTTTGAGCGATCTGCTGTTTTTAAAAATGCTGTGTCGATGTGGGCCCTTAAGTTGACACGTCAAGTCGATGCCTATGTGAAGTCTCTCATCGGTTAGAACAAGCGTGTGTGTCTAAGTGCACGTGCAGACAGCTGTGTTTATGCGTGCATGTGAGTGTGTGTGCACGCGTGTGTGTGTGTGTGTGTGCGTGTGTGTTCCCC
This sequence comes from Myripristis murdjan, assembly GCF_902150065.1. Taxonomy (NCBI): domain Eukaryota; kingdom Metazoa; phylum Chordata; class Actinopteri; order Holocentriformes; family Holocentridae; genus Myripristis; species Myripristis murdjan. The sequence continues at coordinate 11,383,794 of NC_043995.1, read as the reverse complement.
GTTAACCTCATGAACAAGGGAGGTTTGTAACTCAGTGATTTCGTAAGAACACACCTCTGCAGGAGAATAGGCTTTTGACTTACTAGCTTTAAAGGACCTGGCAAAGAGATGAACGAGAGAACAAATGAAAGAGAAGAAGAAACAGGGCTAGGGGAACGGGGAAATACTTTAAGGGCATTGGCAATAAGCTATACAGTATGTTGCAGCTATCTGTACATAAACATTTTTCATTCATTTTGGAATTTTTTTTTTTTTTTTCATTTTTTTTTTTTAAATTCCAAACCTGTGCAGCCTTAGAACGGCCACATTGGACTGAAAAGAAAAAAAAGGAGAAAGCTACCTTTATGTTTTTTTTTTCTTTTCGTTTGTTGTCCTTGATTTTTCTTTTTAAAAACAAAAATGTGTGTAAATAGAGTTGTAAATATGGTGCTCTTTCTCTTTATCTAGAACAGCGGAGTGAACCTTTTGGTGCATAGCTGTACAGTAATATAGCCTTATTATAATTAGTAATATGGGTGTCTGAGAAAAATAAAAATGTGTGAGAAAAACGACACGAATTCTATTCATAATGTCAAGTCTCTTGACTGTTGTCTTACTCAGCTGTATCCAGGTGAATGACATGTGCATGTGTTTCAATGTTTGACATTATCGCTCCTATGACACTGAGAGGAGAGGAGAGAATCACCCACAGACATGATGTTACTGGACCAAAACCGACAGAAGAGGAAAAAGGAAAAAAAAAAGTTTGAAATGACAGAATTATTCAGTGTATTATTCTGTAGTTGATACCTGTTGTCAAACGTTACATATAGCTATGGTAATATCCAAAAATAAAATGTTGTGGAAAACTCTGTCTCATATTTGGGTCTTGTGAGTCTTTTTTTTTTTTTTTCTTTGGGTTTGGCTCAAACTTGGGGTATGACTCATGCTGCATGCTGCGAGAGATTCTCCATGACTGAACTGAAATTGGAAAAAGATCTTAAATTGATAAATTCAAAAATGAAGTGCTCTCAGTTTAGTGAATGATGCCTCTGGTGCTGGAATGGCCACATTTTTTTATTTAGTAGAAAATGAATTGGGATCGGATTTTGGAAAGATGAGTGACTTTTAACTTGGTGAACCTAACATGAGTGCAGAGATAGATGATCAGCCGTCCAGGCCAGAAACTTTAATATCTAAAGGCGTGATCCGGGTCATGGGAGGCGCTGAAAGGCAGTCGGTGGTGATTAAGAGGCCACCTGACACCGGAGAGGTTACGCTCTCTCTGCTGGACACGCTGAGCTCACCCCGCCTCGCCACTCGTATAACCTAGAAGCTTCCAGACCCGCTGGTATTCATACCTCGATCTTTCTATGAACTCATTTCTCTCACATGAGCTGCACTCACCCAGGAATATGTAGCAAATATCTTTTGATTTTGCATCTGGGAAACTCTTCACCATTGGCCTGGTAGCTCTACAGCCTGTTTAACATGCAGTTCAGAGTCTAGCACGTTTATGGCTTTAGGCAATTACATCCAATAATCACACACATAAAAAGAGTCACACTTTATGTAATTGCACTTTGATTTATTTGAGCCAGGGGTTGCAGAATGTGTCACTTTGGTTTCATTCTGCTTTTTCCCTGATAATTCCAACACATTTGGGAATACTGTAAATACCACTGGTTGGTCTAAGTATACAAAACAAAGTTGCTGATAGGCTTTGCATAGTGCATGTCTATATTTTAAAATAAATAATAACTCATCCTCTGACTTATTAGGAGCACTAGTGTTGAAACAAACTTAAATGACAGCTGTGCCGTTCGTACAATATTTTAGATCATAGATTTTTTTTTTTTTTTTTCAATCAGATAATACCCTGTTTGTGTTTAACATGCATAGATAAAGGGACAGTCCACCAAAAATCAATATTTTTACGGAGGTTTTGGAATGCAGAGCCACACCAGGACTCCCAAGACACACAAAACCGTTCTGAAGTCCATTTTTCAAGCAGCTGCAGTGCTTAAAGATGCTGCTCGCTGTTACACTGTGATAGTGAAGTGTGTTGACTGTGTGTACTCGATCATCCCGTATACTTCAATAGTAATTATGTTAATAGGTGGGCATGTTTTTCAAGGCCTGAAAAACGGCGTGCTGTCTAACGCATAATCCTTCAGCAACTCTGTTGATTAAATGTGACCTCAGAAGCTGGGAAAGAGAATGTATCATGAGGAAAAACTATTTTCATGAAAAGTGCTGGGTGTGTGATCAATACTTGCTACTGTACAGTATGTATAGAGAATTCTCCGTTGATTTGAACACCTTTCAGGTCCTTGCTAAATCCCTCACCGATAACCCATAAATGTGACACTTGTCCAGCCCACCACCCCCAAATACAGCCTGGTTACAGTACATTCGATGTGAAGGCCAACAGAATACATTTGGTAAACAGTCGTGGTCTATTCTGAACAACACTGTACAGTATTTCTCTATTGCTAGCGAGAATAAGAGATGCTCAACCTCATTTTACTTTAGTGTTGCAGTGAAGATATAAATATAGTACAGCCCGACACAAAAACTCAGCAACAGAAAACATCCAACACTCTTTTTAAATCTTTTTCGACATTGTATCGTAATACATATATGCATTAATACATATATGCGGGGATAAGCCTGCCAGTCAGCGAGGCGGTGTAAACAGCAGTTTGATTTGTTAAAAACCGCGTGAAGCTGTCCTCAGTGGTCGATCAGTATCTGTAGGCTGCTGCTCTCCTCTCTCCCTCACTGGGCAGCCTTACTGAGCTCCGAGGTCTCGAGAATTTTCTGAAACACAAAGGAGAAGCAGAACCAGATTAATGTGCGTTTGTTTTGCCAGGAAAAAGGTGCGGTGTAGTCTGTGGGCGATTTGATATGAGGTGAGCAGGGCTGGCATCCATCCTGCTTTGCTCGCCATAAATTCTGGGGGTAAAATGGAGCAGAAATAACACTCTGTCTTCCCGCCATCATGTGAACAAACTGGCCAGGTCTTGAGAGTTATGAAGAATGAGGGAGTGTGAAGAATGAGAAGGTACTGCCTGTTTTCATCTGGGTATGACTTTGGCTACACAATCAAATTGTAATAAACATATAATAAACTGAGAGAGGGACTTTAACTCAAAATGAAAAAAGTGCTACGACATTGATGGATATTTGAGTTGACAAGGAAGGCGGAGGGAAAAATCCATAATATGCATGATTAATAATAACAGAGGTTTTCATTTCTCTGAGTCGGGGCACAAGCTGCCCCAAGGATATTGTAGAAGTCAAGTAAAGACAAAAAAGTTGTAAACAACAGTGCACTGCTGGGTGCTACCTGTTTTATAAGACACCCAGAGGCACTGCCGTCTCTCTTTCTGTCTCTGTCTCCCTCTCTCACCCTCTCTCCTGAAATGTCATTATGTTTGGCAGAGAGGGAAGCAGAGCTTTTAAAATAGCATTACATCTTGACAGGACAGCGGCTCTGGTGCTCTTTGCAGAGGCCTGGAGAGTCTCAGCCAGATTGAGTTGGTCAGGGGCCGGGCTCTGTTTATTTGGCTTGCCGGGATGATACAGGGATCTTGGAATGACAGCGAGGTATTGTTTGTGCCGCTCTGCTGACAGCACATATCTCACCGTGGATCAAGGGGTCGCCGAGCTGGACAGGCCAGCTCATCGCCATCGACGCGGGCTGGAGTTACACTGCCGGCAAAAACCTGATCCGCCACGCCGCAGATCTGATCTTTTCACAGCTGTCCAAACACGAGAGAATCCAATCCCGTGGGATGTTTTTTCTCCCAAGGTTAAACGGCAGTGGAAAGGCCAGCTCTGGGTCACATGGCCATAAAAAAAGATCAGATTCGAGGTAGGTGTGTAAATGGAGACTTGCTGTACAGGCAATCTGTGGTTCTCGTTTTCACCGTCAGTGTAGACCGCTCCCGTCAGCCGTGATGCCACTGCGACAGTTCCTGATTGCTGATTAATAAATTGCGGTCCAAGACTTTGCATCAAAGAAACCCCTTTTTCCCCTGACGGTTATCTTGGCAGAGTTACATTTTAATCAATTAATTCCTCAGTGCCTCCAGCCAGAGGCAAAGCCAGCAAATTACATTTGGGGTTCAGATGTGTTGGATGTTATTAAGGTTTCTGTCCCGTAGACTGATCAACGGTTGGGGGGAGGAGGGGCAGCTGTGCTGAGACAGGCATTTAGATCCAATACTGATTCTTCAGGGGAAGCAGAGGGGTTAAATACTTATGGATTCCCTCAGGAACAGAAAGGAGAGATTAATTATTTTTAATAGCAAGGAAAGACAGTATCTTTCCCCTCGGGGAGAAGCAAATTAAAAAATACTAGAACAATTAAGCAAAATATTCTTGAAATCACAGTATGGCCAAGTGCAATGTCCAGATCGTAGAAGCTGCATGTTCTTTTTCTGAGAAAAATGTGTGACAAAATATAACGGTGCTCCAGAGATGCCTTGGCCTACAAATCATGTTCTCCAGACATAAAAACACATGTTTGTTTGGCACAGACCTCAGCAAAACATGGCATCACTGTTTTCATCACCTCTCTGTATTAGATGGGAGTAGCTGGGTAGGGTGTCCTCCTGAGCACATAGAGGAGTATCAGGGTCAGGAAGGCTTGCACAACTTGGACAGCCTCTCATTTTCAATTTTAGCGTTGTAATCTGCCGCTTAAAATGTCTCTTCCTGTGTCAGGGTGTTCATGTTAGAGGGATTGCTGTCTGCTAAATGCACTTTTTGACTGATCAACTCTCCCGGCTGTCAAAACTCCTCTCTCAGTACTCTTAGTGTCTGCCCCTGACGCCTTTGCCTTTGGTGATCCCACTGCTGTCCCACTATTTGTTCCCAAACAATCCCACAATAACTGCTCTGTAATTATATTAGTAGGATCTCAGAGGTTCAGGCTGCAGACCATGGGCCAGTTCTGACTAATTCCCGTGGCGCCATTGACTTGGGACCATATTCCACCAACACTGGCCACCTAAAAACTCCGCAAAATCAACTATGGGATCACCAACTAGGGGACACACAAACGCACACACTCCCGGCTCTCCAATCATAGTAATAAGATATGTTAAATCATAAGAGTAGTTAGCAAATAGGATAGGTCTACAGCCCGAGAGGACACTTTGTTGTGAGTAACTCTGGTAGGCAAATTTGCAAAACAGACTGATATCAATGGCAGAGGAGCTAAGAGAAGGAGGAAGAGAAAGCAAAGACACATGCACGAAAAGAGACAAGTGCCTCAGAAAACATGAGTGCAATGATGACTGAAACTTAAAGTAATGATGTGTAATATGTTCACTGTTTTCCTCCTCTCTATCACTGACTCATATAGCACAAGTATGACTCAACCTGTAGCCAGTTAATGAAAGCTTTTCCATTAGCTGATGTAAACACTCGGTGTCTGGTATGCCTTTACTGGAAAAATCCTCCGACACACAGGAAGTGGAGTTTTTTTTTTTTTTTTTATGTTTCAGCAACAGCAGCAACAGTTTATTTGAAATAAAGAGCAGATGAACTGGGTAGTTAGCATGAGCAGTGATGGCCACCATGGAAACTCAGATTGAATCCTGCAGAGAATCCAACCACATGTTTGGACACACTGTTTGATTGGCATGTGCAAAAATGCCACAGCGATGAGCGCTGAGCACCAAAGATGGAAAAACAAAAAGATAATAAACATGGACCTGGTGGATTACCACTTCGAGGATTTGGATTCCATTAGCAGCTCCATTAGCCCACGTTCAAATTAGGACTAGCGAGGACAATTTTGCACAAGCTTAGCCTGAAATTCCCCGACCAGACTAGCAGATTGGTAGGCAAATCTCCATCCCTGGTCTCCCTCTATGCTGGAGTGCAGTGAAGTGCCAGTGAAGTAAATCCCCCCGGCCCCCTCCTGTCCTCAGGGCATCATCTCTCGAGCCGATGCCCCCGGCACACCAGAGAGCTCTGGCAAACATGTCCAGCTAATTGTCCTGATATGTCAGTATTGATCAGAGGAGAGAGGAAGCAGAGCTTTATACAGGCTTATTTGATCTATCACACACACACACACACACATACACACACACACATACACAAACAAGGAAGGTCTAGGCTGTTATTCAGCCCTCAGGGGTTTGGAAGCTACTCATTGTTTTGATGGTGCACTGTACCAGGATTATTAAGGCTATAGCTAAGACAACACAAGTAATTCTCTCTCTCTCTGTATCTTTGTGTGTGTGTGTGTGTGTGTGTGTATACATGCATGTCGCACAGTGGGACTGTAATGACTTGTCACAATCTGTGCTGTAGTCATGAAGTTTGTGTGTGTGTGTGTGTTTGTGTGAATGCAAGTGAATTGTGAACGTGTGCGTTTGTGCACGCGTGCTGGGTGTGCACCCGTGGGTGTGTACGAACCACACGTACATGCATCTGACACTGTCCTATTGTAATGACTTACCACAATCTGTGCTGTAGTCATGAAGCGAGTGTGTGTGTGTGTGTGTGTGTGTGTGTGTGTGTGTGTGTGAAGCTGCTCTGTGCTCCAGTCATCTAGTCCCAACCTGCCCTGCTCGGTCCTGTGGGGCAGCAGAATTCATCCATGTCAAACCAATGTGTTCGCTATTGCTGACTCTGCACTACACCCTCTGATAGTGGCTGCTGGAGTTCGTTTTAACACATACACACACACACACACACACACACACACACACACACACATACACACACACACACACAGCCTTCTATCTACAATCATTGCTTTTTAAAGCTGCACTAAGCAGATTTTTTTTTGTTTTCAGCCTATATCATAAAATGCTGCTGGAACTGAGTCATCATGCCCCCCCCCAAGTGAGAGGCCATATATTTTGCCATGTTTGCCAAAATCCTGATTTTTATTATAGTTCTTTTGCTGTAAGGTTAAACGGTTTTTAGCAGGACATGTTCAGTGCCAGCAGGAGATGAATCAACTTAAGAGCGAAATCCCAAACTCTTAAACTGTAGTGACAAAGTGTTCCGCTCGGAGAAAGATTAAAAAATTTAGTTGACTGGCATCAAATTTTATTATTTCTTGGTATTGAAGTCGTTGAAATTCAAACAGTTGCCTCTCACTGGCATATGGTCCGCCAATATGTGAGAGTGCCCATTAAACTTAAATGTGCACTATGCGATTTAATCTGAGCCACTTCATGGTATTAAGAGCAGCAGCAACTTTGTATGGAAATTCTTCACAGAACCACTTGTCTCTCCCTGCCTCCCCGCCAATGACCCTCCCCTCTAAATGTAAAAATCATGGCAATATGGAAGCAGGCGGAGGACAAACTTTGTAGGACGAGCTCTGTGCCTGCAGGCTTACAGCTAAGCGAAGGCAACTGTGTTGTGTTTTGTCACGTTTCGTGTCATGTCCTCTTTATGAGTCAGAACCAGCGTGGTCTTTCTGCCTTACAGCAGTGCCACCTCTTGCCTTAGTTACTGCACTCACTCGCTGCATGGATTCTGAATTTCTACCTCTGTGAATTCTCAAAAATGGGAGGGAGGGGGCGCTTTCTTTAAAACAGGAGAAATAGCAGGAGGAGCCTGAGTCTTCTGGATTTTGGCAACACTGGAGAGGAGGAAAAACGGGCCTAAACCGCAACATGACTGGTCCGCATGAATAGGTTTACATCATTGCGTCTCTCCAAAGCGCACATTCGTTTCAGGGTTGTTAAAAGGTTCTGTAATTGCATGGTGTGGGTTTAAATTGTTCAGAGAATGCTTTTGCATTTTGCTGCATCATGCCTGTGTGTATCAACAAAACACCGCAGAAACCAGCCTGTGTGGTATCATGATATTTTGCTGTGCTGCTGCTAATTTAATGTGGCTGCAGTTGTATCCATCCAGCAGGCTGAGAGCAGTGGCCTCCAAACTGGGGTCCAGCAACTCCATGGGGCCGTCTTAGGGGTTCGCCAGCTACCAAATATTTTTTTCTTGGCTTATCACTTAATTTGCCTTCTGTCCTACGCATGCTGGGGTAGAATCCAGCCCACTCACAACCCTGAACAGGATAAGTGGGCATGGAAAATGGATTGATGTCACATCATTTATTAGAAGTTAGCACTAGCAGTGAATGCCCTACTCTAATCTGATACATGCACTAGGACAGTCTCTTTATCAAATGGGGTTCTGTGCTCTGATCTAAATGAGAGGCCCTTCCCATGAAAAAGCATGTGTTCCCCCCCTCTGGTTCCTGTCTGCTGTTTACAGTCTGCCTGGCTAATGAACTCAGGACTGAACTATGGACGGATCTCATGACGCGCCCATTCAATTGCTGTGATTGATCTGGTCAGATGCAGAGGAAGGTGACTTGTGGCTGGAGAAGAGCAGCCAAGAAAGTCACTTGACGATCACATCAGGCGTCTCGTGTGGGAAACCGAGACGTCTCCTGACAGCTCTATCTAACATGCGTCGCCTGTCTGTGTTTGTGTTTGTGTCTGGAGCTGCTCTGATGTGATTTTTGTTTTTCGGTGACCAACTTGAATATTTCATTTTACCACTAAGGCAAAGTGCCAGAATTACAGAGTACATTTTGTTCAGCTACTGTACATTATCACTCTGCAGAAAAATGTGGTGGAGAAAAAAACAGTGTGATGCAGTTTAATCCAATAATATCCTCTTGTCTAATTTTGTAATGTAATTAAGAGATAAAGATCATTTTCAGCATCATCAGTTCCTATAGTGTTCTCCTAAGTGCACAGAAATGTCTGCCTTCTGCATGTTAAAAAGCTGAAACTGTAAACTGAGACTGATTTGCATAGCCTCCATCTTCTCTTTTAAATTTACACTCATAAAGCACTTACATAACTGCCTTCATTTCAGTTTATGGGTGTGTTCACACCAAGCACGTTGGCAGTGATTTATTCTAACTCTGACACGTTTACTTGAGTCGCTTCAGGCAGGTAATGACAAAGTCATGTGAACTGTACTCTGAGACTACCTGTATGCAGATGAATGCTGACATCTGATGGCCAGCAGTTACTCATAACTGGAAAGCCAAGCAAAATGAAAATGAACAAGGGCAAATTGTCCTTCTGGTGTTCTTAACAAGAGCAAACACCAGAGAAGTCCATCATACTTGGCTTAGGTTACAGCAACTAAAATCTGATTTATTTTGTTACCATCCTGCTGCCTGAAGTCTCTAAACCTGGCAAGACAGTTGACCAAAATGTTATCCAAGAATGATCTACAGTGGTCCTTTTGTTTACACGTCCTGGTTCACTTGTATTTGGGTAGTGTGAGTGTAATAAGCCAAATACGTAAGAGAAACAAAGTTAATTCTGCTATTATGGTTCAGACCAAAGTGTGTTAACTCTCCCTCTCCCTCATCTTACCTGTCTGTCTCTGTGTTTAAAAGCCAGCTGACTTCAGTCGCTGTTTTGATCTATCTGACCAGTGGAAGACATGTGTAACTGCCCTCATTAAGTTCTTAGTCTGTCTCAGTGTTTCTCTGTCTGCCTGTGTCCCTGCGGCCACTGCAAACACAGATAATTGCCAGTGTCAAGGAAGAACAATGTTGGAGCATCAGGGGAGATGTTTGATACTGGGGAATTTCTTAGGCATTGGTTAGGTATTAAATTATGCCGGCTATTATTAAGCATCATCACCACTAAATTCATTTTAATGTCGGTTATCCTGATGGAGAAAGAAAATGTTGAGTGATTATTATTGAAATGTTAAAGAACACCAAACCTTCAAACAAATTACATCACGTTCACAACACAAAAATCAGAGTTAGGTCATTAAATGATTAGTCTGAATTAACAAAACTCATTATGGATTCACTTTACCTATTTATTCACCTGTGGAAGAAAAAAAAAAACAACCAGGGACAAACAAGCAAACACTTTGTCTGACGGACGTCAAACAGTTTAGTACATGACCAAAGTCTGCAAACCAATGTGATCCAAACTCACACAGCCAAAGCTACTTACCGTCCATGGAGCTGGCTCTGCACAGAACCAAGAGACCACAGAACAGCACTGATGAACCCAAACATTAACTCTCACCACAGGAAGCCAATGAAATACACCAAGCCATGGCAAGTATTTCATTGTAACCCCACCCCACACAGGATTGGCGATGTAATACATTTCAACATGGGATACTGTGGACGGACAATCGTGTTTTGAATTACTTGTAGCCCTGAGTAAATGTGAGCCAATGCCTTCAAATGGTAAACACTTCAAAATACTGCATGTATCCTGCATTAGTACCACCACATTTTCCGATCAGCTCCTCTTGTGGGTGGAGAAACAGCCAAGCAGCTATGCAAAAAGTGTGAAAAAACTTCCACAGTGGCTGCATCTGTATCTTATCACGGCTGTGCTTCAGCAGCCGGGCAGTGCAAGACCCTCTTACGGGCGGCACGTGAGAGAAATGATAACTGAAAGCCAAACAGCTCATCACAGAAGCACTCAGCCCTGTCAGTCGCCATCAAACAAATGGCTGTGGAGCCAGGCGAGCTAATGCTTTACAGTGCAGCCATATCGATACTATTAACATAGGACACACCATTCGTCTTCAGCAAAGTGCTCTGGGACATGCATCAAGAGCCTGTTCTGAATGCAAAATGGGAGGCTATTAGGCTAACATGTTATTACAGACATATGCATGTGTGCTCCGCTTTGTCTGGCGCGGGTGAAATGTCAGAGAAGCACACACCAGGCTAAGAAGCACTGTTTGTTCTGATACTTATTTTTGGATTTTGTGTAGTCTTAGTCTTTTGTCGCAGTGTGGCTAAAAGTTTTAGTCACATTTTAGTCATTTTGTTTTGATTTAGAATAATTACTGTTAACTTGACCTCTCTGACTGAATTAGTCTCAATTTAGTCATAATTCAGTCATTCTGTTTGCATACTTTATCGCTTGCTTGTATTACACCATACTCTCTCCTTTAGTAATCACAGATTTGCAAATGGGTGAACCTATATTTGTTGCTGGAATTTGAGGATGATGCTATTCCACGGTAGCATGCAAAAGACATGCAAAAGACAATTACTGGGAAAGTTTAGCCAGTGATAGGGTTGCAGTTTTAACTTTTATTTGCTGCTCATTAATGAATTTGGACCAAGATACAAGAGAAAACAAACTTGACTCAGTGACTTATGTGTTTGTTTTGTTATGTTGTCGTCAGCCATTATTATAAGGACTTTAGTTTTAGTTTCAGCAAGTTTTTTTCAGTGTTTTAGCCAGTCTTTGTCATTGTCAGTTGGTTGGAAAAAAGGGTGTTTAACATTAGTCACAAATTTTGTTGACTAAATTAACACTGCAAAGCAGCTACTGTGGCTTAGACAAGATCACAATGCAAGTTTGTGTGTGTGTGTGTGTGTGTGTGTGTGTGTGTGTGTGTATGTGCCATCTATCTGAGCTAACATCTGATAAAATGGTAGAACCTCATTAAGAGCACAAACCAGACACACAGAGTTAATCTGTTAACTCGTTAGCTAAGCAGAACTCAAGAGGCAGGAGCGGCGTTGAGAAGCCTGCCTTTTGGGTCATTAAGCGATCAGGACTGGATAACAATACTGATGAGGCAGGCAGGCAGCACACACACACACACACACATACACACAGAGTGATAATACTGATGAGCTTTCCAAGGTCTGCGTCAACACATTCGACAGTGCCGTTCACGCCCGATGCGGTGGAGTCACTGAGCCGTGATGCTGCTTGTTGCCTTGCTTGGTGCCGTTAGTCATGTCCTACTGTTGTCCGTCATTAGGTGACTGCTGTCAGCTCTGAATGACACAAATAAGCCTAGATGTTGTTTCTCTGGGCACAGACCATCTGTTTGTGTATGCAAGCAGTTATCATTAAGCACATAGTGATGGATTTTAAGAAGATACTTACTGCTGGGAAACCTATTAATGTTTTGCTTTGACTGATATTACCCATTGTATGTGACTGTGTATGGATGTCACAGTGTACGTATGAGAATTTGTCAATTTTTGCAAGAAGATCATTAAAGTGTCATCTTACTTTATTATGTGTCAGAAATTTGTCTTAGTATGTGTTATATGTCTGTTAGAGTATGTTAGTTAATGTCAATCAACATTTCTTGGGACATTACAGTCAGTCTATTGTTGAAGAGCTTTGTTATTTTTTCCATGCACAATGCAGTGCATACATGCAGTAACAGGAAGTGCACTGATTGATTGATTTCTTGCCATTTCTTGACATCTAATCATCATCCAAAATAAATAAAAAGACTGAACAGTTAATAGGTTGAAATCACATTCAAGGCTGCCACAAGATTTAGCAGCAGTGAAGTTAAAAAAAAAAAAAAAAAAAAAAAAAAACAGAACAGTTTTCAAAGATGATAATGCTATTACTGCTCCCTAAGATACTGCATAATGGAAAGTGACAGCTATATTTGAAACCATGAAATTGCAAATACACTGTAATACTTCAGCCTGCTCAAGCCTTCAGCTTTGGTTGAAGATACTGTTATTGTGAAGTCTGCCTCCATCAAGAAAAACCCGATAGCCAGTTCTTACCTTTTTCTTGAGAGCCTCCAGGGATTCAAACTCCAGCCGAGACAGTTTGATCTGGATGTGTTTGGGAACATCTGGGATGAGGAAGGTCAGGATGAACTTCAAGGCCAGTAGCCCGTGCTGAAATCACAGAATAATAAACAAATCAGGAGGGTTAATATACTTCAGGGTCACTGTTTTTTAACTTTGGCTGTGGAATCCATAATGGGCCTTGTTTCTGACTGAATCCCATTGAAAAAAACGTACCTCTGACCCAGGAGAAGACTACATTTTCTCATTTTACATCGTATGTTGATAAAGTTGAGAATCCCCTTTTCCCAAAACAGACACTCTACATAACTTGTACTACTGTTTTCACTGCCCTTGATGGAACATTTTGCTGAAAAAGCACAGAGAGGACAGAACGGGAAGGGAATGACTGAGTGGAAGATCAGAGAGAAGCAGAAAGCCTCTTCATCCACGTCCTTGAAGCTCAGTGAGGACAAGAAATAAAGCACTTTATAAGTCCTGGTCAAAACAGCAGAACACAGAATCAGTAAGGTATATTTACAGGCACACCAAGATCCTCTTATTGATCATAATAATAGACCTCATAATATACTCAAGTATCTGACTCGTGTACATAATCATATCTCATTTACCATGGCCGGGATAAACTCTCATTGTAATTACAAGCCTTTATCCTGGGAACGCCGGATAATCTGCCTGGGATATAATGCTGAAGAAAGTATACAGTATATCTCATTTAGCGTTGGTTTCTGCATATGGGTCAGTTTACATGAGCAGAACAACGTGTTTACTGCAGACAATGTTGATCGGGATGTGAGCATCTACCCGGAATGCTATGTAATTTTAAATTTGCTCACGGGGGAGAAATGCTGTTATATCTCCGGCTCTCCTCTCCAGAAGAACCCTGCTTCTGAAAAACACCACATAACTGAATCAGCACGGTCTGTGTTTTTCCCATGAAGATGTATGCTGAGCAGACACAGTTCCCACACACTTCGACACACACATGCTTGTGTGAATCCTCACGAACATGAACACGCACACTTATGAGGGCGTGTTGCACACACACACACACACACACACACACACACACACACACACACACACACACACACACACACACACACACACACACACACACACACACACACACACACACACACACACACACACACACACACACACACACACACCTGTGCCAGTCCATCTGGAGGACTGCCAACTGCCATCAGCTCCTTTGATTCAAACCCCCTTTTCTCATCAGAGTAATGGATTCATGTATGCTAGGTGTAACAAATGGTGTGGAGTGAAAGTAGATCAGAGGGCATAGATTATTTCAGAGAAATATGTTCCATGGTTATCAAGGTAAGTGGTTGGAGCGAGAAGGATAATTACCAGCTTCTAGGCAGTCCATGGTAGAAAAAAAGTCTAATATTCCCTTAAAAAATACATATATTAAGGGTTTTCAGGTGACGTAACGCCCCAAGCTGGTGGCCATGTTGGAGGTCCTCAGCTCCACAATGGCTGAGAACAGCTGATTGAATTTCTAAAATAACAACTTGCTCCTTGTAGAGTAGACATGATTAACTTGTGATCTGCCCTGGGAAACTGATCTTTTGCCCACTACTTCCTAATGTTAGCTTCTACAAGAAATGTTCCCACGAAGAAATTTGGACCTTATATGATAGTTCCCTTTTATTCACAAAACAAGTAAACATGCCGTCCCCCATCAACGGTCCTGAAGTGGGCATGGCTGTGGGTCAACATTTTGTGGCAGTCAGCTAATCCGTTTGGCTGTCATGTTACTTTTTCTAGTATGTCGCCCCCACTGACATGCCCCCATCTGAACGACATGAAAAGTTAATCAGGTTTTTTTCTGTGGCCAATGGCATACCTGGTCAAAGCTTTTTAATGAGATGTATCTGTTTACAGTCTTTTTGTAATATGCCACACTGACACGCCCCCTTGTGGCCACAGGTGTGAAAGCTGCTTCTTCCTTGGTCCAGGACCAACCTTCCCACCAACTTTGGTAGAAACTTGATTATCCATTGGGAAGTTATGATACTGTGTCTAACCTACAAACGGACACAAACCAATTATTAGTCCCCACCATTAGATTTCATCAGGATAGGGAGCAATGGCTAAATGCCCCACACCCACATCACTCCGTTATGAACTATCTTTTTTTCTAGCCTGATTGTTAGCAATTATTTGCCATTATTTGTCATTATTTGAACACATGAGGTGTGGCTGCAAGGAAATTTGCGACACAAATTCTGTTCTATTCTATTCTCCCAAGGCTTGGCACAAAGACAAGTGCAACATTCTGGCTCAAGAACCACAGACTAAGAAATTTTGTCATTCCAGTTAGCACAGCGACTCCACTAATGAAAAGGCAAAACAAGCAAAGAGATCCCTGGTCTCAGAGGCTTGTCACAGTGATTGAAATGGTACAATAAACACTCCAGCTCTTAGCTGATTGCTAATGCTATTCAAGACTAATTTATATTTCTCTGCGTTCAGCAGTACAAGGTTGGCCTGAGACCAGGAGAATGCCTGGTTAAGACGGGAAGGGGAATGTGACTTGCAGTTAAAAGGGAAGGTGAACTGTTCCCGCTCTTCTCAAGGCCAAACACTGAGTAGCCTATAAATTCGCTCTCTGTTTTACATAATGAATTCAGACTTATACTGCTCAGTTTGAAAGGTGCTCTCATGTCACTGCAACAGTGTAATGAGTATTTTCATTGGGCAATAGAATTTGGACCGATCCTGTCCTTCATAAATGTTCTAGATATGACCCACAGGTCTCCTGTCTCTCACATTCCCAACAGGCCCAGATGTCTTCCTATTGGAGTCCTGCTAAAGACACTGAGTTGGTGACAAGAGCATCACTTATGGTAGCCCAAATTATGTCTATTATCATCTTAACTGTTAGATTAACCACAGTGCAATAGTAATTTGAGGACTCAGTGGATGTCAGAGCCTTATAACAAAATCCTGTTGTCGTGGGATCACACAGGTCTTGGGGAGGAAGTGACTAATGAAAAGTACAGTGACAAGACTGGTACAAATCAGAGGACCATGGTGCCACAGCTCTTCCCGCTACTCAGCATTCAGCACTTAATGCTGTTACCATGGCACCACTTCATTGTTAATTGGAAAATTAGCATTTCAATCCACCTTCAATCCAACTGATGAGGAACTACTAGCTCTTCCATTTCATCTCTAATACGACATGAGCAGAATTTCTAATTCAAACTCACATGCTTTGGCACATGTTCAGCTGTGGCTCCATTACTAGACTTCACTGTATTTCTTCTGGGCCTCTGCTGCTTATACAAATCACCACAGGTTCATACCAATAGGCAGGGTCTTTACTGTGCTGAAGGAAGGCAGCCAGAGAGCATAATGACTCAGTCTCCAGACACAAAATAGAGTCATCAATCACAGCCATCATTTACCTTTAGATTAATAGCTAATAGGCGCCAATATGACCATCATAGGTTTTAAGAATATGACTACAAAAGACATCAATGACTTTGCTGTAATATCACCAACAATCACAGTAAATGTGTCAAGATACATATATTACTGCAGTCCCTGAAGCACATGGTATGACACTGAGTCATAGCTAATGAATCAGAACTTAGTCAAAATGGTGTGCATCCTTGCTTTCATATAGTTAACTGTTATAGTTAACAAGTACTATCCATAACCAGGATTACTTTAACTGTGGGATCTACCAGTCTGGCCATAAATCCCGATTATTGCTGGGAAAACCTTAATCCAACTTAATGTAACTCCAACCACACATGGGGGTTGAACTGTTCAAGGGTGCAGCTACACTTAAGTCCAAATGTTTGTTTTCCCGATCCCATGACCATCCTACTACAGCAGCTAAAGTGAGAAGATTAAACTGACCAGTGCACTGAGAGCTAAGCCCTGTCAGTGTGACTTGATGGGAGGCTGGGTCACGCAGTGCGATGCTTGGCTAGACTAGCCAAGGCAAGGCAACTGGCGAGTGCTGCTCGTTGCTTTTGGTGTTGCCGCTGAACAAATGCTAATCTGATTATCTGACAACCATCGTAATGGGATTGCTCTGTGGTTGGCAGCTGAAAATAACCTTGGAGAAAGTGACAAACACAAATAGAAAGTGACAACACACATATGTGCATCTGTGTTTGCACAAGCAGTCACTGACAGGCCAATGAACACACAAAACACACCTAAAGGTAATGGGTGTCACTGTGCTCAGCTGCAGTGACATGCAGCAACTGTGTTTGTCTCTTATGATATTACAACTGTTGTTCTGTACCACCTCAAGGGCTTAAGTTTAGACTTAATTAAGTGCAATTAGGAGTCGACCTTTCACACTAGTGATTATTAAAGCTAATTAAAAAAACTAATTAAAATCAACCTGCTAAACCTATAATGAATACAGTCCTGCTGAAAGTTTGATGCAGTGGAATTAATAATACAAACTTAGAAACATTCACTGATTGACTCATAAGGGCACAGTAACCTGAACATTGCAGAAAAATGTTCTAAAAAATGAATGAAAAGAATCAAAATACAATAAATAGCAAAAAATGAACTTTAACTTTTACTTGAATGTGTCACATTTCATTGTTATTACATGTGAGTAACAGCCTCTCAATTTTAAATTAGACTGTTGAGGGAGTTTGGAATAATTCCTCGTGCATGAGAGTGAATTTTGAAAAGAAGCTGATATTTCAAGGTGCATTTAAGTCGTCCAGATGCTCCACTAGTTTCATCAACAACCATTCACCAGGGTTTGTGATTAGCTAGAGCCCTGCTTTACATACAATGCAGATAAAAAAGGACTTCAAGATTGACCAATAACTGAGAAAACACTGACGGGAAATCCTGTACCACAGGTTCCTGGCTCCCAACAGGAGGGTCACTAAATCATAACTAGAGCATGCAAAAAGACAGGCCACAAATACATGCTGAGATTTTGTGATAAAAGTCCTTTTTATCATCAAATAATAAACACTTGCATGTTCTACGCTTCCACTATCAAGCACGAAATTGAAAATTAAATATAGTGTCCATGCCAGGTCATAAGAAGGCGTCCCTTCATTTTTAGGGGTTCGTGAGCTGAAACGGTTCAGAGCTACTAATCTGTTGGCTCCGCTGCTCTGAACTGGGCAGATTATAAGAGACAGACCCGTGACTCTGAAAGAAAGTCTCTGTCTGTTTCTGTAGCTGGCTGGCCGGTTGCCTGGTTACTGCTAAGTGAAGCGTATGAGCCCTATACAGTAATTACTCAGGTATCATAGCACCGCGGCTGGATAGCGACGGGGCGCTACCCTCTCACCCACCCCTACCTCAGAGCCATAACGAAGATATGAGAGGGCTGAATGGTTTCTTGTATATTTTTAAACCCTCAATTCTTTTTTTCCCTCTTTCATCATTTACTCCACTAAAAACATTAATGCTGAGAATGACTGGGGTCCAACTTGTGGCACCCAGTTGGCTGTTTGACCATGTTTTAGATGAAGTGGGAGAGCAATGCTGTTGCACTTTGAGCTAAAGAGGGTGACTGACCCGACAAATGACCATCAAATGACTCGTGAACAGAGACAAGAGAAAAGAATTCTCATAGCCTGAGAGAGAGGGGAAGAGTGTATCGGAAACATTTGTGGTCATGTACAGCTCTAAAACACACCACTAATACTGTTGGGGTTAGAGGTTCAATTCCCACTGGGAGCGGCCCTGCTAAAAAATGCATGCACTCACGGGCCTGTTAACGGCTTGAGATAAAAAGTGCCTCTCCAATGGCAATATACTGGATGTTGTGTCAATAAACCCCCCCACCCCCATAGTATGCTTAACATCCTACAACCCAATTCACATTATTCTTGTTCTCCTATCTCTTTAATAGCCTGCTTGCTCTACACTAAGAAAGAGAGAAAGAGAAAAGGCGAAAGAGTGAAAGAAATCCTCGCTGGCTAGAGGAAATGTGCTGGATGGTAACAGGGAGGAACGTGCTTAGATGTACAATCGGCTAGTGACTCAGGTTTATCACATACAAACACACACACACAATGCTTTTCCCTCCCCCTCCTTCTCTCTCCAGATCTATCTGTTCTTTCTCTCAATCCTCTTCTCCCTGCCTGCCTCTCCGTCTCCTCCCCTCGGTCTGCTTCTGCGTTTATTTCATTAGCCGACTCTTTTTCACTTCACCTATCTCTGCTTTGATCTCTGCCTTCTGCTATCGCTGGCCAAACCGTATATAGTATGGAAGAACACAAACCCACACTCGCACGCACAAAGCTGCCTGAGCTCGTGTGCCATCACATGCAGTACACCATGGTAAGATGGATTGCTGACACACACATCCACACAGAAAAAGAGACACCAACAGCTTCAAACATGCTGTGAGCTGCCCTCTTTTTTCCCCCCGTGTTCACCGGTGCAGCACCTCGCCTTCTCTCCTCATTCAGGTGAGAGGGCAGTGTATAAGTCAATAGAGAACATCACCCCCGGGGCCAGCATGCAGCCTCCTGCTATAAAAAGTCATGTTCACTTCTATTCATGCCAGGAGACAATAGGAAAGAGGTGGGGACCGCTGGGACGGTACGTGCTCTCTGTTAGTGCTAAGACATACAACCACTCTCTACAGGGAAACAGAAAATTGTGTTTTACATCCCAAACATTCCCCTTGTTCAATTTGATCAAGAATAGAAAACTGATTAAATCAGTGTGAATTAATGAGAGGGAGCTGAAGGAGACACCAGAGGGTAAATGAAGTAAACATGTTGTTTTGTTGTTTTTTGTTGTTTTCCCCACCAAGATTTTACATGGTATTTCGAGAGTATTCCACATGTTTGATTATAATTCATGTTTATGGTGTTTTTCTTTTTCTCCACTTTTTCAAAGTGTTTTTGCTCCTGCGGCTAACCTTTCACATCTACAGAAACTATTGGATTTTGGATTTTTGGCCCATCATAGAGCACCAGGGCCAAAATAGGGTCCAAAAAGAGACCCATTGTGTCACCCAGCAAAATGAGGAATGGTTTAGTTTCGGCACAATTTAGCCTACAGGATGTTAACCTTGACTTGGGAATCTTTACAAATGGGTTTCACTCTCATCATTCATCTCTCCTACATGTAGTGGAGACATGGATGCAATTCAATACTATAGTATCAACAAAACACAACAAAAATCTTTCAGTACAGGGTTCCCTGGAAAAACATGTGTGTTTATTTGAGCGTTCATGCAAAGAAAACATTTGAAAACCTGTATATTATGGGCAGAGCATGGCTAAATTGACGAAATCTATCTCCCAGGCTGCATAAGTTTGGGAACTCCTGCCAAAAGACAGATTAACCAAACAAAAGAACTGAAAAAAAAAAAAAACACACATCTACTTTCCCTTGTACTGTACGGTGGAGGTGAACTATTCATTTGGCTCTCGATGCACTCGGACCATACGTTCAATCAAACATGCAGAGGATCAATATGACCCAGTTTCTGCCTCACTGTAAGCAGTGTCTCGGCGGCACAGTGAGGTACAGTAGACTTAGCAGTGCATTTTTACAGCTGGAGACAAAAACTAGACAGTTAGAACAATTCCCCCTCAGGAGCTTGTTAGAGCAACAGAAACATACAAATGTATTCTCTATGATGTGTCCTAATGAAACCTCTCTGCACTGCATCCTCCTTCCTATTCAACACAGCCCAGCTATTTCTCTGTTTGTGTTGTTATTTTGAGCATTTCCTCTGGAGGCAAGAGGTGTGTGTGTGTGTGTGTGTGTGTGTGTGTGTGTGTGTGTGTGTATGGGAGGTGGGATGGGGTGTTGTCTGTGCTGTCTGAGTAGAACACAGAGAAAAGAGGAGTGGGCTGATGTTAACGTTAATAGAGATAGACTCGAGAGAGAATATGGAGTGGAACAACTGGATTAAACATGTACACACAAACAAACACACACACACACACACACACACAAGTACACACTGGCATGTCTCACACAATGCTGGAAAACATGCCTGTACACACACACACGTATCCATGTAAACACATTCGCACACATTTTTTTTTTCCTGACACACACACAAATACACATTCACACACATACACACAAATCTGCAGGAATCTACTTGTGACTCTGGCTCCATCTAGTGGGAAAAGCGCTCTAGCAGCGTTTCAGTTCATGGTGTAGTAAAATATACACATGCACGCAGATCAGGGATGTGTTCAGTTCACTTTTCATTCTACTTCATTTCCAGAGGGTAATTTCCTTCCTTAAAAATTCAGTTATAAAAATTTGTGTGGCGTAAAAAGAATGCTATACCCAACCAACAGGAAATTAGCCAGCAATAAATGCTCTAGCCAATGACTGGCAGTCTCTATTTGTATAAGTGTATAAGTGAACGGTTAAAAAAACTATAAAAAAATGTCTGAATTATGCTAAAGAGGTTGTGTGGACTCACTAATCACAGCACAGAGGCCTCCTGTAGGCTTGCATGTGTAATCCAGTGTGTCTTTGTGTGAATTTGTGTGGGTGTGCTGTGTTGCATTACCTCAACAGCCGCTATCCATAGTATGAGCTGTGTGTCCGACTCAGGGAAGTAAGCCTTGGCTTGTGGTGACATGCCAATGAGCGCACAGTTGGTCACTATGGCTATCACACTCATGGCCTCTAAGGCAAGCTGGGAGGCAGAGAGAAATACAGAAAAAGTCAGCTACAAACCGCTCTGTTTAGATTTGAAAAAATAGAAATGGGTCAATACTGCTGAAAAAAGAAAGCCAGACTGTATTTGAGGTGGATTCATGCCAGCCAGGAATTTACTGTAAACTAAATAATATCTTGTTCTTCATTTATCAATCATGTTCAAGAGGGAGAAATGTTAAAAAATGCCAATGGTGATTTTTTTTCTCACTATACAGGTGTAATATTGCTTTGGACAGCATACCCTCATTATATCTCAGACTCAGCTGTAGACATGATACCTGTGACCTAAATCTCTTCGACAACCTTTGAGCCTTTGTTTCAGTCTGGCTGCTGTACAACAGCTGCTGTTACACTCCAAAATGAGACACTAAAGGACGGCAAGCATGAAAGCAAAACTCGGTACTGAATTTCACTGCAGATATTAGCTATCTTGTGGTGTTTTCTTACAAACCAGTGAAAGTGTAGAGGATACATCCATCGGATCATGTGTTTTTGCTTGCTTTCTCTCATTTTCATGTTTAGAGAAGAATTATAGGAAGGTACTGCCTCCATTGCACCAAACAAAATCAGTCAATCGTAGAAAAGCAATTGAAGCCTTCTCATCTAGTAATTCAGACATAAGTCTTTGTGTGGCTCACCTGCCAGACCCCAATGTTAGACGCTGGGTCGGAAAAGGGCCGTTTGAACACTCGGCACATCTTGAAGGCGTCAGAGTAAACCTCGGTGATGTTGTTCAGCACCACTAGCACAGCAGCCAGGGGGTAGACGCAGGAGAACAAACTGACGTAACCAAACAGCAAGAACAGCTCCAGGTAGTCATCAAATGTGCCCTGGAGAGGCAGAAAGAGGCACAGGCAGAGACAGACATATGGACACACACAAACACACGGAGGCAATTAGAGCCATTACTCTTAATAAGATAACACATTGCAATCCATGACACCTTATCATTCCCCATTGCCCATCAGCTAATTCCAACAAAAAAACACCACCATTACATAGACACATTGTTTGACTTAAGTGAAGTTTAAAATCTTGTATACCTAAATAATACAAACATTTTATTTTGACTGTGAGAATGAGAGAATCAAACCGCAGCCTACCCACCAGGTATGTGCTCATGTCGGCTTCCAGCCTGACCTGATTGGCCAGAGGAAGCTCCTTATCCTCTAAAAGTTTCCTCTTCTGGACTCTACGGATCATTTTCTTGTTACGTCTCCTCTGGAGCCAGTAGGGCAGGAAGGCCTCCATGAACTGGTTCAGGATCTGGCTGGTAATCAACAGGGTGGCCAGACTCTGGATACAAGGAAAAAAGAGAGGGATGGAAACAATATAGAGCACACAGAAGGAATGGAGAGAGGAAATAATTACAAAAAGAAGGATGGAAAGAAGTAATAAAGGAAGGGGGAAAGAGGGAAGGAAAGACAGAGGGAAGGAAGGGAGTAAAGCGAGAGGGAAAGAGGAAAGGAAGATAGGCCTACCTGTCTGAGCAGCATCATGTCTTGCATTACAAACGCAATGTAGAATAACGAGGCAAAACAGTTGACGAAGTTGAACTAAAGAGACAAAATGAGACAAGATGACCAGGATGAGTGGAAAGCTGACACACAAACGGCTGCATTTGGATCGTTGCAAAATGAAAATGTCACTCAAAAGAGCAATTCATTTATACTTACGACCAACACTTTAAGGACCAAGTGATTCTGATATGAAGACTCTAGCCTGTGATTTTCTACATAAACAGAGGGGAAAACACAGTGGGATGCGTTAATAACACACACAATCTTCACTACCGATAACATCAGTCCCTGCCATTTTCCATGTTACATTTCATCCCTTATCCTACCTGCCTGGAGCCTACTTGTCTGACTGTCAGAAAGGAAATTTTAAACCCCACAATGCAAAAATGTATGCTCGGCGAAGTTTGTACATGAGGTACAGTGGTGTGGTTCCTTAGTAAAGGGTTTATACATTTCAGTATTTTCATCTTTGCAAGTGAAAGAGCACCTTGTCTGCTCTCATGAGTTTGCATCCCTGTACAAAAATAACCCTACAGGTAACCTCCAGCTTCTCTAAATAGAGAGAAGAAATTCTGTTTTCTCCACCTCCGAAAAACACCGCTGAGTCAACCAATGACAAATTTGTTAGGGGACAGAAATGCTCTGCTGTCAGGCTGATTGCTTCCATGCTGTTTATGTTTGAACAGGTAGTGTAAGACAGAGCACGGACAGCAGCACTGGCTGTGGAGACTCTCTTCGTAGCTTCACTGCCTTTGAGGCTGTAACTGCAACTTCAAATATTTTCCAAAGCTTTTAGCTGTGCATTAGTCACACAGTCATGAGCTCACTCATGACTTTCAGAAAGAAGTTGTCTTTCAGAAAGAGATTAACTTTTCAGTTTAACTATGCCTGATATATGAATAATACAATGTAAAACTGTTCATTAAATAAATAAATGACATTAATTGCATGTCAAGTCTAAAGATATTGTTTTTAAAACATGAAAGAAATTTTATTTTCCTGACACTAGTGGAATGAGCACCTGGTTCTGCCTTATGTCAAGATACTCACGCTCGCTCGCTTTCTAGAAATGTTCTAAAACCAGGAAACAAATGGATGCATATAGTGTGGTGCATGCAGATTAAAAAAAATTGGCTGCACTCCCAACAATGTGGCTCTTGCCCAAGTATACAACTAATCTAAATATAATGTACATTCTTAACACTATAGCCCCAACAACTCACCCCATTCAGTGAGGAACTCAGCAGCATATCTGTAGATAAGGTTCATGACCTCTATCACCACAGCATAAATAATACTGGGGATGAACAACAGTATATCTGTCCAGAATGTGGGGTTCTCATCATGGATCGACAGTGCCCAACCCTCCATCTGAAAGTAGATCATCATGACGTAGAGAGACAGGTAGAGACAGAGCAGGACGAAGGGCAGGGAGACAAGGTAGATGCGAAGTTGCCTCTTGGCATTGGGGTAGAGGGGCTCTTCACGGCCCGTAACAGGGTTGAATCCAAGGACGCCATGGAAACCAGGACGAGGCTCTTCAAAGGCCTTCTTCCTGCTCAGCGTGCCCCATCCATAAGCCAGTGAGGCGCTATTCCGCTTCCATACCTAGTGGAGTAAAAGTTCAGCCAATCAATCAATTACCCAACTTTGTCAAGACTGCAGTAGGCTACTTCCAAACTATCTGATGTTCATTCAACTCATGAATAAATTGGTCATGCAATACATTTATTTTGTTCGGGTATTCTTTTACAGTCAAGTTTCTTCTTCTTTAGCTCTGTGCTGCATGCTCCATTGAGGTGGGCAATTGACTACAGCAGTTTCTGGAAGCCAAGATAATAGAGTCTCATTCAGTTCCCAGGCTGAAAAGGTTTAATGTCTCTGGTTTTAGAGGATCTAAAATGCAATTGCTTTACCTCCAGGATAACAGTGCACCACACCAAGTTGAACGCAGCGAAGACAACATATTTGTCATAGTCCTCCCAGTCAAAGAGATAGTAAGGGACTCCTATGAGAGCCATAGGCACCAGGGCAAAGGTGAAGTACTCAAGGAAACCAAAGTACAGCGCCAGGCCTTCCCCGTAATAATGTCTGATGTCATCTGGGGACAAGGGATGGATTGGAAGACAATGAGTGGGAAAAAGGGGGGACTTGCACTTCACTCAAAGACATGACAAAGGAGCAAGAGAATAATTTCAATCCTTTCACTCAGAGTGTAACTGAACCATGCCCCTGTTAAATTAAAATAACAAAAAAGTCTAGATGAAGTCTGAACTGAAGACAAAACTGAGACAGCAGAGACAGAACACTGAATATGTAAATATATCATGTAGTATGTGCAAAAATCTTTTGCAAAAAAAAATCAGATGAAAATACAGTGAGTGATGTCAAGCAGTTGGTGCTTTCTTCCACCTACCAAGAGGCTGGAGGGACAACTTGATCTTTTTGTACCAGGAGAAGGAAAGTCTCTTCAGCTCCTCTTTTTCATGGAGAGGAAAAATCTGGACCAGGATCCCCTTGGACTGCAGTCTGCGAACTGAAAAGCAAACCATAAAGTAATACATTATTTCATGTATAATCATTTGGTGTTTCATCTTCCCTGTAATTTTAGTGTCATTTCATCATCATACCATCATCATCTTCTTTGATAATATAACGATCAGGAGCTAGCAAGTTGTTTATATAGGAACACGAGTCACGTTGTAGTTGCAGTGTGGAAGACACTGGATTGTTGAAAGGCAGCATGGCTGCATATTTTTACCCCTTTCGTTACTTTGTCTCAACTCGTCTTTCCCTACTAAATAAACATACAGCTTAATTTTCTAAAACAAGGACATCCAGACAATAGCTGGGACCCAGCTGATAGTACACAATGTATTGTCTATAGCAGTAATTCCTATTGTCTAATACGGAGTGCCTAAATATGAGTGCATGAAAGCCCTATCATTTCATCTGTCATTTCTTGAGTGCATCATTTGTCGCAAATGATTACATTGTGCTTTCACACGACTTGTCAAACACAGATGCTGAATAGAGGCATCCTATCTGCTCTGCAAGTTCATTGCTTCCTTATCTCGCTTTGGGAATAATTCACTGCATTTGCATATTTATTGTTTCCATATTGCAGCCACAGAGAGCGCGGGAGAGACAAAGAGGGGGAGAGAGAGAAAGAGAGAGAGAGAGAGAGAGAGAGAGAGAGAGAGGGAGAGAGAGAGAGTGAGTGAGAGAGAGTGAGTGAGTGAGAGAGAGACAGAGAGTGAGAGAGAGAGAGAGAGAGAGAGAGAGAGAGAGAGAAGGGGGGTAGAGAGAAGCAGTAAAGGAGGAAGTTTGGATGTGTTCACTCTGCTTCCAAAGAAAGGTGGAGACAGAGCTGTTCTTCATTCTAAGTTGGTTGGCAAATTATGAAATATCACAACCACTTCTCTCCCCAAAGTTCAAGTCACATGCAACTTGAAAATCTGTCACAGCTGTTAAGAAACTCTTGGCAGAGTAGACTGAAAGAAAAGACTGATTGTGGCAGTAAAATCCTGTCACAAACTGAAACAAGAGGGACAAATTACACTCTGAAGACACAAGACATATAACACTAATTTTAATTATTAGCATATTAAATTATTTGTTTGTTGATTATTTTACTGTCATCAGTTATTGCGTATATGAAAATGACCTCTTTTTGTCATATTGTCACTCTTGACTGTCATAATTATTTGACATCAATTGCTTTAGCATCAAATATTTGAGTAATTTGTGACAACAAACCTCATTTGAATTTTGAATTAAAAATCATAGACAGAGACAGAAGCTCACCGATGGATTTCCCGGGGTAAAGCTTGGCGTGGGTGTATCCTGGTACGTGAGTCTCATCCTTGGCTCTCAAAGTGTCCAGCTCATGTTTTATGATGTACTGACACTCAGCCATACTGAGGAAGTCATCCCCTTCCCCTGGAGAGACAGATCAGGACAAACAGCACACACACGGCCACCATGTCATTCACAACAAAGGGCTGTTACATGGTGTGAAGGTTTTGAAGCAATGACAGTGAAGTTGATTATTTCAGTCAGTGACCAATATTAGTGTGTCCATCACAATGACAACAACTGCAATAACAACACAACAGATTCCACCCCGGCTCTCGTTAATACAGAATGTCTTATGAGATTTGCCGTTAATAACGCAGTCAGCCAGCTTCAAGCAGTTGTGACTAATCTGCATGCCTGTCATTGAACACAAATACATGAACAGTGCGCAGGGCTAGGGTCGAGCAAAGTTCAAATCAAGCAAAAAGCCTACATCAATAATCGGCATGGACATGTTCATTCTGTCAGATGACTGCCTATCAAAAGCGTCCTTGTCAAACACCACTAAATGATCAAGGATTTGTTGTACGAGAACTGACCTCTTGACATAACTGAGAGAAGCATCACCATAAAACTGTGCAACTCTGATGTGATTATATATACATTATATGTGTAGATAGATAGACAGACAGATACTGTAGATATTATGTATATCATATAACATCATTGGTTGCCCTTAATTGACCTTCAGGGATATATAAAGTGCCTTGAATTAAACTGCAGTAAAAATAAAAAACAGCAATTGTGCATATATTCCCTGTAAATCAATGAAGGCATGAAGCATTTTACAGAGAAAGAATGTTTATCTGTGACACAACATCCCCACTGATCACTGCATCTTGTTTGGCTGCATTTGTATATTAATACCCCTGCATGACTTCATTCATGTAGGTCACCTGCTTGACTGTACCTTTGAAGTCTTTGAAGCTGTTTTTGGTGGCACATGTGAAGCCCCTCATGGATCCGTCACTGAACTCCTTGAAAAGGCCCACATCCTCAGCCCCAGAGAGCAGCCTCTGCCAGGAAGCCCCCACCAGGAACATGTTGGGGTTTTCCTTTTCTGAAGCCACAACTCCAGGGCTCAGCTGCTCTACCAGCAGCTCAGCACCTGGCACAACAGATACAGCAGGGATGAGTGCATACACAAGAGATATGGAATATAATGGAGGAGAGGGGAGGGGAGAGGAGGAGAAGAGAGGAGAGGAGACGAGAGGAGAAGAGAGGAGAGGTATGACTATGCTGAAATTTGCTCAACTGGTTTCTGCTCCACTGCCAAGTGTCTATTTCCCAGGCTCCACATTCTGCTGCTTGTCTCTTATCCAGCCGAGCAGCCAGGCATTAATCTAATAATGTCAAACAATAATCTCTAACTATAACCTTCCCCCTTATCCCATGTGTCTAAATAACTGCCATTAATCCCATGTGTGTAAATAACTAGCATACCTCCATTCTGTTGTTTATCTCGTATCCTGTCCAGCAGCCATGCAATTGCTTCTTCCTTAGTGTCTGAGGCCAGTTCCACCACTACCAGAGGAGTGAACTTGGAGCCATAGCTATCTCCTGATGGCTCGTGCAGCATCTTCTCCTCTACCAGGGCACCTAGACAACAAACAAGTGACAAATGAAGGGCAAATGTTTCACTTGGCCTTTGTGCAGACTGGTGATGCGTCCCAGAGGGAAAGTGAGGAAATAGAAGGAGATTGACATTAGTTAGCCAGTG
This sequence comes from Myripristis murdjan, assembly GCF_902150065.1. Lineage (NCBI taxonomy): Eukaryota > Metazoa > Chordata > Actinopteri > Holocentriformes > Holocentridae > Myripristis > Myripristis murdjan. The sequence goes on along the minus strand of NC_043995.1, from coordinate 11,355,455 downwards.
GTTATCCTGCAAAGAGGAGGGTAAACCCACAGGCAAGAGGTGTAAATTCTGATGGAATCACATGTAATGGTACAGTTTTGGGGGCAGATGTTTATTTTGTGTGGCAGCAGTTATGGATTGCCTACAATGATGCCAGAAAATGTTAATTGTGGTGCTACTTCATTTGACTAAATTGTTTATCCTGAGGTCATTAATGCAAAACATCAGGGTAAAATATTGCTGTGTAGCTCATTGCTGCGTCAATCTTCTTTCTACACCTGATTATTCCTGTAAAGGGCTGGTGTCTATCCCAGCATGCATTTGGTAGAAGGCCGGGGAACACCCTGGACAAGTTGCCCATCCGTCACAGGGCTAACACACAGACAAACAAACAGAATCACACCCACACACACATTCACACCAATGGGCAATTTACAGTAGAGTCTCAAAATCACGTGCATGTCTTAACAAGCACATGCCATAGGAATGAAGGAAGAAACCTACCCAGAGGAGAGCAAGATGACATTTAGGGCTTAGGTCAAACAAAGTATTGTGTAAATGACACTGACAGGTTTACAGAAGGTGTGTCAAGAGTTGCTACACCCAGGTATGCATAGTCTAATCCTCTCCATAAAGTGATCTTATCATCACACATGGATCTATTACAAGACAACATCCATTTCTGGGTGGGGTGGGGGGCAACTGCACTTTTTGACAGTCACAAGCAGCGTGGACAGTGGAGCAAAGTCCATGGAGAACAGATGACAGATGCAGCGTACTGACAGTGACAGCTGCGGCCAGGCTAACAGGCAGAGATGGCGAGGCTTGTGTGATAGCCTCACAGGTCAGTCGTGAGTTAAAGACATATTGTTGGAGGGGCTACAGTAAACAGGGCAGATTGCATCATGACAAATCAGCGCACTGGCACAATACAACAACACTGTAATTGTCAGTAAGTGGGCTGGCTGGTACTCACTCAGGTCCCTCTGACTCGGTGGGAAAACACGTCTAGTCCTGGGGAAGTTGTCTGGACCCAATTATCTGCTGAGGACAAAATTAGATCTTTACGTTTCAGCACATTGAGCTCTCTGTACTCTGTGGACCAAAGTTATGTTCCACGTCACTGACCAGCGCAGCAAACTTCAGTTGTCACACCCACCAACGTTAACACTGTAATTGTAGAGGCGCTGCTGTTGTGGACTTAAAAGGATAACTCAATCACTGCCTCCCACTGATTTAAACCAGGCACCAGCTGACCATTTAGCAAAACTAACGTCGGACATATTGTTTTTTATTTGCAACTGCGAGAAATACAAAGACTAACTGTGTGTATGTGTGTGTGTGTGAATTTAACGCGAGAGTGCGAGTTTGCAACGTTGCACACTGTCCGGTGTCAGTCAGCTGTGCAAAAAAAAGGTTGTCAGCACAAACAAACACAGCCCTGCGTTGTGTTACATATGCAGCGCTTTTCAAAAAAGAACAGCAAATCCAATTTACTCACCAAAGCTCTTCTTCCCCCTCTCACTTGGACAATGTTTAGATTCTTGACAGGAAAACCTCTTCCGCAGTCTCACGTTACACGCGCTGTCACGGGGAGTGCTTGTTTTGTTTCACGAAGAATAATGAGGGAGCGGTGCGAGCTCTTAGACCGCACAGCCCCGGTACGCACCGCCTGGCGGAGTCAAACCAAACAACAAATCAAATGCCTCCAATCCACAGCTGCTTTCCACTTGTGGTGACGTCACACCGCCAATCACGTGACCTCGGGGCAGAATGGCCGAACAAGCGGTGGCAGTTAAGACGGGGTGAGTGAAACTATTTTTTACCCTCAAAATTAGTTTACGCCACTATTTTCGCAAATGTATGCAATTCAGTGAGGTAAAGTAAGCTATATTAAATACTTTATATCAGTTGATATTACAACGCGACGCTGTGTTCAACTGCTGAATGGAAGTACACGCATGCTGTTGTTTACCTTTGACTACCAAAGTTAACAAGTCGGTCTTACTATCCAGGTGAACAGCCATAGACACGGTGCCGTCCTCTGGTTTAAATGTCACTAAAGCTGAAACAGCCTAATGTTACTGACATAACGTAACTTTGACAGGCTTTTCACCACAGCCTCAGAGATAGTCAAACATTTTTTTCGCAGCCTGAGTTTGTTAGTAGCATTCGGTACAACTCTGTAATTATGCGTAATTTCCCTTTATGTTATGCAAATTCGCGCTTACTCAACGCTTATTCTACCCGCTTCCTTTAAATTTACGAAATCCCGGCAGCTGTAATTGACCATAGAGTACATGACGTATGTTTTCCTTCGCCAGCCAGCCAATGTCTCCCCCCTCCATATTGTTTTGTTTCGTTTTGTTCTGGCCTCAGAGCGCTTCAGCGAATACTGACCTTTCTTGGTGTTCATAGTCTGTTCGGCAGTGCGATCGGCTACCTGGACACCACAATCAGGTAAAGTCTGCCCTGAGAGCACCCACCTGCTGCCCTGTGCGTGTATGGCTGTTTTACACTTTGACACAGTTGGTCCTTTTGCTTCCAATAATCAATAATCAAGCCCCCTCGATCTTGACTAAACATTTGCTGGTGAGATTGTTGGCTTTGTTTGCACTATGGTTAAATAGAGGCCACTGCTTACAGAAAGAGCAGCAGAGGCTCTTCCCCTCTTCTTTTTAGAATTAGTGATAATTTCTGCATTAACAGTTCATAATTTACAAGACATGGTCGTTATGCAGCCTCACTGCTGCCTTTATTCGACTTTTATTCATGGGTTCTTCACCAGTTCCAATGAACTTTACATAGTGGATAACAAAATATAAATATGTCCATTATGCTTTGTATTTAGAGGGATTACTGAATGTGCTTCAAAGAACATAGGTCATATTTTACGTCACACAAATGACAAATCGGCTTCTATATCTGAATATCATAGCTGCCATCTAACAATCATAACTGTCAGCAGACAATCCCATCCATAGCCCTGTTTCTGTGCAGAGAAAAATGGCTATGATAGTTCCCCAAGCTAATAAACTAACACAGCCTAATAAAAGTATTAATAGCATTTCATGTACATGTCTGGTCACTGCTCAGTTGAGTCCCTGTCCCTTGCCTTCCCTGTCATGCCACCATCACGTTACCTAACAGTCTAATATAGATTCATACATACATATATATGTGTGTGTGTGTGCCTGTGTGAGCGCGCATGTGTGTATAAAGCTTTTCTAAACGTTGCTTTGCTTTATTTATTGACAAAGTCTGTGATATGGTTGGGTCCAATCTAGATAATTTGCGGAAAAAAATGCTAAACAACATATGTGCCTTCAGTTGTGATTAATGTGTAATTTTGCTAGAATACTATTGAAATACAGATTGAAAAATATGAAATCATGGCCTGGACTTCAGCCTTGGTGTCACACATTTGGAAACCCTCTAGCACTGCTTTCAATTAAATGTATTGTGGGAGACTGCCTGTGAAATTACAGATTGCTTGGGCGGTGACTGGTAAGTACCCTGTACTGTATGCACAGCTCATCCCATACAGTACCAAACACAGCTGAGGTATAAGCCTTTAGTCACAGTGCCATTTCATGTGAGGTTGTTAAATAGGATCCAATAAATGCTAACATTCAGTTGTATGCTCATGTGCCACATTTCTGTCATTCTTCTCCAATTTCATTTTACTCTGTATCTATCCAACTTGATAGATCCTTAAGGCATAGTCCCACGCAGCTAGCGCAGTTTACATTCAATAGTTGGTGAGGATTATATGATTATAAGGATTATGGATGTGTATTCATTTTTTCTTTTCTGTGTAGGTCGTTGTGGATCCCCAGCTGGCTGCCGTCATGGTGCCCCACCTCTGAGAACCAGCTGAAGATGGCAGAGGACAGGATGCTGCAATGTAAGAATCAGGGCTGTCCAGTACAGTATTTTTTATTCCATATGTCTTTAACTTTTACATTTTAAATCATATCGTAATTCATAATATGGGTTAAATAAAAAGAAGAAACAACCACACACACACACACACACACACACACACACACATATATATATATATATATGTATAGATAGATAATAGATAGATAGATAGATAGATAGATAGATGAAGTGGCTTTGTAAATACTGTATATTTTATTGTTCAACTTGATATTTGTATTGATTGAGCCCTGTGATATTCTGACATTTTGAAAACTGATCATGTGTATGTATTGATACTAATTGGCTCCCACTAGCCCTCCGCCAGCTGGTGCTGATTTCACTGATTACAGAAGCAGCCTATATAAACCAGCTGATTTAGACTGACTGTAATGCCTGATGAAGGCCATGCGGTGAAATGCGTTGCCAAACTTTGAACTAATAAATGATATTAAAGTGACCACATTGTGTGCGGCGGAACCCTTTCTTCTAATATGTGTGTGTGTGTGTGTGTGTACATATATATATTTACATATATATATATATATATATATATATATACACACACACACACACACACACACACACACACATATGTGTGTGTATGTATGTATACATGCACACACACAGAGGACACAAGTGTGGTTGTTCGGTTATAGAGTGTTAAATAAATAGAGTGTTATATAGTGATCATTTCCCACTTTCATTTGTTAAAAAAAAAAAAAAAAAAAATCACAAGGTTTCTCTCTGTATTTTTCACCTCTGCCCTTCCTCTTTCCTCCCCTCCTTTTCTTGCCAGGTGTTGACGGCAGTTTCTCCAGACAGTATGTGCCTATTTCTGGCGGCAACCTGCTGTGGACACTGACCTTTAACACTGATGGTGTTAAAGGCAAAACCCCTGTGGTTCTGCTACATGGGTTTGGGTGCGGTGTAGGTCTTTGGGCACACAACCTTTGTGCTCTCTCCCAGCGTCGGCCCGTCTACGCACTGGACCTGCTGGGCTTCGGCCAGAGCAGCAGGCCGCTGTTCTCCACTGATGCCCAAGAGGCAGAAGAGCAGTTTGTGGAGTCCATAGAGCAATGGAGGGCTAAAGTCGGTTTGGAGGCCATGATCCTGCTGGGACACAACCTGGGAGGATACCTGGCTGCGTCATACTCTCTTAAATATCCTGGCAGGTGGGTGGAGGTTACTGTGTTTAGTTTATGAAAGTTTGTGGTCATGTGTTTTTGAATAATGGGGATTTTTTTTTCTCTTTTTGTGTCTTGTGCACTGGTATTGTTCAGTTGTGTTCTGTTCAGTTGGTTCATTTGCTGCATTTAGACCAACTTGTGGTTGACTAAAATAAATCACAGCAAAGCCACAGGCAATAAGTGTAGGCGCTGTCAAATCCGCAACTTTCAGCACTTAGGCTTTTGGATGTGGGGAATGGAAGGATTGATAATATTTAAAGAGGGGTATCTGGATGTGAGTCTGAGACAGTACTTCACTTTAGAAGAAAGACATGCATGGGTCATAAATGACTAGCAGTTACTTGTAATGTATTCTAAATAAGGGTATTTTTCATATCCAATTAAGACTTTTTGTTAATTGCAGTATTGGTACTGGCATAGTTATCTTGTTTGTACACATTTAGCCGCTATTGTTAATACAGAAAGAACAAAAGACGCAGAACGTGCCTGGAAGGGTAAAAAGCTGACTTTGGGTTTTGAGTAGTCTTTTGAATAATGTTGCTGTCCTTTTTGTGCCAACATGACTGTAGCAAAACATCCCGGCGTCTTTACAGGATATAGTTATACCAATGTGCCTGTAGGTGCTGCCAGCCTTTGATAACAGCAGTGTCCTCCAAGTCTCTCTCCTCCCACTGGACTGTATCTCTCCTGAATCATCTCCTCTCGCTGTGTCCCTAAACTCAGAGCTTCCAGCAGGCACCCAGCTCTCCCCAAAGGATGTCTGATAAAATGTCCTCAATACCTTATCGCTCTCCTTCATCAGTAACGCTAAAACATCCTCTCTTCCTGTCCTCTTATTGTTATCTCAGTGTTCCAAATGGCCTTCAAGTTATAACACGAGATGCTCTTGATCCAGGACATATGTCCTTATTAAACCTGAACTGTGTTTGTGGTTCATGTTGTTGCCTAAAGAAAAATCTTTTTTCTCTCAGCAGAATATACAATATACAGAACTAAGCGACCTAGAAGCATTTTGCACTGAGTCAATTGTTGTATTGTTTGGTATGGATTTTGGTATTGAATTCTTATGGATGGTCTGTGAGGGGTGCCTTCCTCCCAGTGCATGCTGGGCAGGCTTCAGGTCATAGGATTATGTGTGTAAAGCAGAGGAATGGATAAATGAATTCTGAAAGGAGTCATGGCAGTGTGATGTTATATGTTTTTAGCCTCTTAACACAATGTAATATATTTTTGCAGCATGAGTAGCTGCATATATTTTGAATTATCAAAAACGTATTTTTGATTTAACGTATCTTGCAAGAAAAGTGTCTGATTTTTAAAGTAATTAAACAAAAAAAATCAAACATACCTAAATTACGTCCAGCCGGGGCTGGGCAATATATCAATATTGTTTCAATTCATGATGAGAGACAAGATATTGTCTGGGATTTCATATACTGTATTTTTTTTTCATATGGCGTAAGTGCATAAATGTTGTCTTTTCCTGGTTTATAAAGGCTGCATTACAGTAAACAGAAGCAATTTTCTGAAGTTATTAGGCTGCTGTAGCTTTTCTACTGTTTGTCTCTACCTGCTTGGTCATCATATCCATATTACTAATAACTTAATCAAACATCTCTTTTGTGTAAATATCTAATGAAAGCACTAAATGTCATTCCTTTGGTGTCATCACAATTTCATTATCAAGATCTTTTGTGAAAGATATTGTGATATTTGATTTTGTCCATATCAGCCAACTCTGGTTCCAGTGTTTGAATCCATATAAAAATCCATTTGACTCATATATAATAAAACATTATTTAAGCCAAAGGCAGGATGATTGTGCATGAATTTTCTACATCTCTCCCTCTCCTTCAGAGTGAAGCACATAATCCTGGTGGAGCCCTGGGGTTTCCCTGAGCGTCCGGACACTGCAGACGAGGATCGTCCCATCCCGGTGTGGATCAAAGCCCTGGGAGCCATGCTTAGCCCCTTCAACCCCTTGGCTGGCCTGCGCCTTGTTGGACCATTAGGTAAGACTGATGCAAGACGGTAAAAGACAGAGGCGCACCATTGTGTTGACTACAACACGGACTCACAGTCCATTTTTAGCAATTAGATTAGATGATCCTTGTGGGTAAATTGGGTTGTTGCCGCAGGACAATAATATGATACAGCAAAGGATAAAAATATCTGAGTAGGAATAGAGCAAACAGGGTGGTATCAAACATCCAGCAACCAACAGTTAGAACAGTAAATTGTATCAAGTAGAAATCTGCATGAAAATGAGGAATTATAGCACAAAGGTATATAAAGTATATAGGTATATAAAATAATAGCAGCAGAACATCTGGAACATACAAAGCATATTAATTAAAAATTTGAAAACATTTGCAGCATGAAAATGTCAATCATATTGGTAAATGTACAGTTGACTTTAGTTTATCTTGTGGAACTATTCAAAACTGCTGTGTGACTACATCATGGTTGTGTTGATAAAAGCATTCAAGATTTTTTTTTTTTTTTTTAAATCTGGATTAGTCATGTTTGATTGTAGGGTCCTTGTTTAACTTAAAACTATATACAGTGTTGCCCTCTGAATATCTTTAATGGACAACTGATTAAGCCAGTGATCTGTTAAATGGGCAAATACACAAGACGCTTCACTGAGGATCCTTTCAAATCTTTTGGTCTAAATTTTAAACAGAAATCAACTCCAATCCTGGTTCTTAAGTGGCAGAGCAGCCAGAGGTTTGACATCCCTGTGACTCTTGCAGGTCCCACTCTGGTCCAGACCCTGAGACCAGACTTCAAGAGGAAGTTCTCCTCCATGTTCAGCGACAACACCGTATCAGAATACATCTACCACCTCAATGTGCAAACACCCAGGTCTGAGCCTCTCTCTCCTTCTGTTTCTCTCTGCCTGATTCTCTGTCTGAATGTTTCTGCCCACATGTTTCTGCTTAGCGTAGCAAGGCAGAAAAACAATCATGGAGTTTTGAAACATATTCCAGACAGGGGAAGTCAGGTAATTTAATGAATTCTTGAGACAAGTCATGAAAAAAAAACAACTCAATTTTGTCAATGAAAGAAAAAATCAGTTACTACTCACCAGACATATTTATTAAAGTTATAATCACATCCCCTGCAGAATAAAAAAAAAAAAACAAAAACATTTATACATTTTACTAAGACCTCTGAAATTAAAGTGCTTAAAATTCTGGTCAAGCAAAACAAAAAAAATAATACTAGTCATTGAAATTCAACATTTTAGTCATGGAAAATAGTGGAAATGTGTTAGTGGTGCAACAACACAGCCTCTGTTTCAGTCAGCCAGCCTTTGCCCCTTTGGTGCCATGGTTCAGGCCCATCTGTCTCAGTGTCTGTGCCTCCCTCTCTCTCTCTGCCTGCTGTGCCATATTTTTAGAAGGCAAGAAGTTATTTGAATACTTGCAGTTAATGTTTTTCCTTTGTTTTCACTGAAATCAGTGCAGGGAGTAGATGCCGTCCCTACCCTTGTCATCACCGTTTGATACGATGCACTGAAATGAGTTGTTTCTCATTTTGTGTTGTTATAGTGGGGAAACTGCATTTAAGAATATGACCATTCCCTACGGCTGGGCCAAGAGACCAATGCTGCAGAGGATCGGCCTCCTTCAGCCAGAGATCCCCATCACCATCATCTACGGTTCCCGCTCCAGCATAGACGGACACTCAGGCAACACCATCAAAGCCATGAGGCCCAGCTCTCACGTTGAGATCATCGTAAGTTCATCGTGTAGCAGAAGATTTGGGTTTGACCAATATGGATTTTTTAAAAAAAACAAAAGCTGATTCCAATCTCTATCTATCAACCAATCTACAAAATGTATTTTTTTATTTTTAACTGACACTGCATTATTAAAACATGAGAGATATTAAAATATTTTTAAAAAGAGTTAGAGAATAACCTCTTTGATATCGGAGAGGGAAGACATGGACACGCCGGTATTCAATACTCAAAAAAGTTACATATAGGCCCGATATATCATTAGACTGATAAAATAGGACTAACCTTGGTCAATATCATCCGGCGCCGGGAGGACATTTTGCTCTTAGTTCCACATTAAAAATTTCTTCTGCCTTGTCTCTGCTGTCTGAGTTCATGATGGATTTACCAGCTTTCTGTAGTATCCATTTCCTGCCCCATGTCTTTGGGGTCATGATACAGTTGTTTTGTCGATTGGATTTATCCTGTGGTTTGTGTATCTGTATTTGGCTCAATAACATTACTTTATAAATAAACTTCATTTGACTTAGTTTGTGGTTGTCAGCGGGGGAGTAAATTTATAGTCATCAGATATCGCCTCATACTTGTGCTCTAGTAAAGTCACTGGAAAGTTACTCTTGATCATTTTTTTTCCATTTTCAGTGCTTCTGTACCCTCACAAGGTCATTAATGAAAGGTCACAAGATGACTGTATAGGCCTTTCTGTTTAATAAAACATTTCTGATCCTCAGTTCTGCTTAGCTGAGATCATATCACATTTGTGAGTGAAAATAATCATTCATGCTGATACCTCCATGTTTCTCATCAGACATGGTATTTAGCTAATAATCAAGAATTATATTAATCGTGGAAGATAACATTTAATTATCATAATATTAGTCATTTTCAGTTAAAAAAAAACTGTAGGATATGAAAGCATTTAACTTGTCAAGGCTTATTCACGCATGTATGTAATGATTTTTAACCAGCCCTTTTTGTTCCCGGTGCCACGCCCTCCCCGCAGGCTATCCGAGGAGCTGGCCACTATGTGTACGCTGACCAGCCGGACGACTTCAACCGCAGAGTCTTGCAAGTGTGTGATCAAATGGACTGAAGCAGACACAAACTGGGTTTCTCTACAATGTCCAGACAGGCTCGCACCTACAGTACAACAGGTATTGCTTTAGCAGCCGGCATGAAACCATACTGTACGAATCCCAGTTTCTCACAGCTGGAGTGATGGGTGTGTTTCCATAAAACATCTTCTAAGACAAGCACTAATCTGATTTTGACTCACAGTTCATGTCCTCTTCATATTAGTCATGTCACCTGACCACTGATTCTCGGGACTCCTATTCTCGGAAGCTTAGTAAACAGTGACCTGACATCTCTGATCAAGTCCCCTTCAGCTTCCTGTTTAACAAAAAGATGAAGAGCCTGGACATCAGCCCTCCTACACTGGTAATCAGTGTGCATATGGGCCTGAATCACATGGCTCTTCCCTCTTGTGCATGTGCATCTGTGTACGAGTGTTGTCCGGGGTATAAAGTCCTGACAGGGACTTCAATAACACACACACACACACACACACACAGGTGAAACTCCAGCTGCTTTCATTTAATTAATTGCCTTGTCCTTTGCTTCCTACTTAGAATTAATGGAGAGAGTATGTTATATGGTTACATCTCAGAAAGTGCCTTTTCCAAACACTGTGAAATAAAGAGAGGAAGCATTTTGAAATTCAAATAATTATTCTGTACAGAGACCCAGAGGACGACTGTGTATAGTACATTGTCAGTGTATTGTCAGTATATGCCCTATACTCGTTTAGTGGTTTGTTGTGGTATCCTAATTCCACAGAACAGAAAATCAGATAATCAAAACAGATAATTAGATATAGATTCAGATCTGCAAAAGCATTTTTTTATGATATAATATTCCTCCAAAGGCTAAATTGCTATCATAAAGAATTATATTTCGAATATCCTTTTTCGAAAACAGATTTTCCATATGATTCCATATATGTTTGCAGTATTATGATGTTAATGTTAATGTTAAACTGAAACAGGAACAAACAGGAACACTGTCAGTGCATGGTATTACTTCATACAAAAAGCTTAGTTTGCCGGATGTACTTGCCAGTAGGTGTTTCCTGTTTAATGGCTGTATCCTGTTCGGTGCTTGCCTTGTGGTTTGTGGTTTTCCACATGATTATGATACAACCCAAAAGAATACTCTCTAGTATACAGAAAACATGAGACCCAGGAAGCTTTACCTGCCCGTCACATAGTATCTGCACTCTGTAGGGCATATGCACTGTTTTTGCTGTTGCTTTGTGAACTAAAATTCCTGCTTGCAGTGCAGTCATATTTTATAGACAGTGTTTCTCAAAAGCACATTAGGCCTGGAGCAGTGGTGGGCGAATGGTAAACTGTAAGACCATATTTATACCCTGAACCCAGCATATAGCACCCAGACCTATTTCAAACTTCAATGTGCCATTAAATATTAATCCAATTGAGTGCTTATTTTTTAGTATTTAGTGGTTGGTATTAACTTGTATTGAAAGAAGAATTTTTTTCTGATATGACTCAGAGATTATTTGGCATTGTGATAATGTGTCGGCATTTAGAGCATTTTTTTTTTTTTTTTTTTAAATTTGAGGAATAATGATCCTTACATTGTGATCTTAAGTGGCCAAATGCATGTGGTGTCTTTTTGTTTCTAAATTGAAACTAGTTATTGTCTTTTTTTTCCTGTGTGTTTTGTTTTGTTTTGTTTCCAATCCTCAAAAAGGAATGTTTTCAATTAGGAAGCTCTCACAGATAAAGATTACATCCTAAAAACCTGGACTTTAGAAGCAAGTTTTGACAAAACCGTTAATTGGATTGGATTGGATGGGTACTAAGCCAGCTTTTATCTCTCATTAAGGTGCGTTGACTGTACATATATATAGATTTATATAATGGGACAGTTTCACAGTCATGGCTCAAGTTTGTAAAAATAGAAATTTTCCTCGAAATTATCTTTGGAACAAGGCTCAGTCATGCATACATGCTAAAGACATCAGGCTTGAATTAACTCTGACCTGCCTTAGTCCTGCTAAATTACTTTGGACTGTAAAGAGACAATTATAGGCTACTGTCTCTAACAATGAGCTTTTACTCAGTGACTGTAGAGCTATAACAGAAGTTCAAATTAATGATCTACTCATTAAAAGAACCAGTGGAAAGTCTGCCATGTAAATCCTGCATTACAGGGTCGATTCAGTCTCTGCCACTCTACCTCTTCATTTGCTTCTGTAGAAAGAATATATTTGCTGAAGTTCTAGAGTTTGTTTAAATGAATAATTGAAACTTGGGAAATGAATTCTTTTTTTTTTTTTAAACACAGTTTGGTGTAATATTGATATCCATGGTTATAATATGAAAGGTGGAGACTGCAAAACATAGAAAAGCCTTGGTGCTTGCCTTTGGGGGAAATTCACCTAGATCCTTAACTGTGATCAAAAGTTTTCATGGAGAGCTGTGAACATGTATGCTCAGCAGCGTTTGTATGTGAGCTACTTTGTCACAGGGAATCATGTCTGAGTGGTTTGCTGAACACTCATTACGGTTTCCAAGTGTGGGAAACAAAAACTTTTCTAGGATAACAGAATGTAAATGACCTGAAGACACATCATTTTGTGCTCACAGGCAAAATTTGCTTTTCTATCATGGGGCCTTTTGTAACATCTTGCATCAAATTCTCCAAGCTCCAGAAACATTTCCCTGTCTACAGTATATTCAAGTGTAAAGAAACATGTAAATAAAATGTTTAATATATTATTATCATGTCTTTTTGGTTTATTTGTTTGTTTAATTTTACTTTTTCCTTGTGTGAATAATTCAGGTCTAAGTTGTGTTTGCATCATATGCTTAGGCCGTGATGCAACATTATATCATTCTGCCTCTCCCCTTTTTGCTTTTCACTTTAATGGAGCAAAGGTGACAGATCAGTCAATATTTTTCCTCCAGCTCTCCTTATCATTTCAGAGCTGTCAACTGTCTGGCAGTGAGAGAAATGATTCCTATTTATCAGTGTTTAGCAAAGGTCCCTGTAGTATCCCTCTTTAGCCACTAGAGAGCACTCATACGTAGATTAGCAGATGTGGAGCGTGTCAGAATGCCCATGGTGTCTTCATCACACACACTTCAGTTTTGCGCTAATGTGTGGATTGACACCTATTGACTTTTATTGTGCGACAAGGAGGCTGTAAGAGAACAAACATATAACGTGAAACACTCGTATTCTGGTTGCATCAACCCACACAAATATATTGCCGGTTGCAGTAAAGGGTGTATCAGGACAGCGAGCAAGGGCAGCGACCGAGGCTGCTGCTTCCAAAAGAGGGAGGGACAGATGATGAGGAGATGTCAGGAGGATGTGGGCTTATTTTTTTTCCTCCATTTCCATGCTCAGATCCGGACAAGGAGGCTTACACAAACATTAACACAGATATTGATTACAAAGACATCCTATCTGTTTATATTCTACTGCTCTTTGATCAATACAGGCAAATATGCAAGCTCATGTGAAAGTATTTCCGAGTCATATGAAGCCGGCGGGGGCAGTTTTGTCCCAATCAGCTGTTTGAGGAACGAGGGTGGGTGTAATGAACTTTGCTCTCGGAGGTACAGTAGCCGTTGATTAATCTTGGAAACACAGGACAATTCCCATACATGTCCAGAACCTCATCAGCGGAGATTAACCAATGTTTTATTTGCATTTTTTTTTTTTTTTGTCTTTAGTGCAGGTTACGTTGCATGTGCAAGCACTACTCACATTAGATCACTAAAGTACAGGCTGCTACATTCTACATTCAAGTTTCTCATAAATCTAATAATATAGCCCAGTTTAAAATTGATGAAAACCTCAGTTGGTTATATGTGGAAATGCATCCCCTGCCACTAAGATGGTTGAGACTGCAAAACTGTGGCCTTTCTCAGGTGGTTTATCGGTGGCATTAGTTTGTAATAAAGCAATTAACCTGGAGCACACCCAAGGGTTCAAACTCAGTGGCTCAGTCACTGACATGACACCAAAAGACAGAACATGGCAGCTTGGGGCCACTATATCCCTGTGAGTCGCACTGCTGACAAATATTATAATAATAACACAACAATATCCAACTGATCAATCATATCATTGATTACTGCAGCTGTAGTTTTCCAGCAGTCATGGTCAGATTGGACGGAAGATGCATCGTCATTAGAAAATCTAGTCAAAAGGAGGGTCACTGATCCTCCTGGGTAATAATGGGAGCAGATATGGCAGCACAGCAGTGAGCACAGGTCCTGATATACTCTAATACTCATCAGAGAAAACACAGCGCCGCTGTTGCAGTGAGTTAGATCGCCCAAAGAACTGTCCATTTTGCTGCGTCATGCCTCAAAGCGTCTCCAAAAGCCAGCCATCAAACCACCTCTGTAACATGCAGATCTGGGCCACAATCTGCCCTGCTTTGCTGTGCTGTGACTCACTGCCACTGTGCAGGTCCAACACTCCTATAAGTCCCATAGGAGAACAGGAGGATGGACTGTCTGAACATGCACACAGCGTAATGCTTATCTTATTTGCTATTACTGTGAGCTCTCCACATAATATATCAAATCCTCATGTGACCTGAGGCAACCACTTCTGCTTAGTCTGACTGACACCTGAACATTTTTGGATTTTTTTTTCTGCACAGAAATTGTTAATCTATCACACCTGTCCAAGGCAATCCAACACAGCCGTGACTATTTTTCAGATAAATTAAGTATCTCTCGATAATTAAGCCAGCATGAATAAAAGCCATAAATGAGGACACTGTAATGCTGAGGAATTGTTTAAATATCATTATTATTTATTTTATATATTTATTTTTTATTTGTTATTTTTTTGTTTATTTATTTGTAAGTGAAAGGGAAGATTTAGTTCAGTTTTCTTTGTAATTCTTCACCTCAGCGCCTCCTGAGCGTTATTCTTCTCTGGACAGAAAAGCCACTGAAACAGCATTTAGATGATGGGACACTATAGCTCTCCAGTGAAAGCCAAAGTAATGAAATTCTTCTGGATGGGTTAGCAGCTCTTTAAGGCAAAGTGACCCAGCCCTTCCTATTCAGAGGGAGGGGAAACTCAGCATATATGAGCTGACCTGTCTGGGTGTATTGGACAGTGGCTCAGTAACAGTCTAGAGTAATAATGTTGCTTTTGCCTGGGGCAAGTAGTGTAATTTCAGTTTCATTAAACTATTGCAGTTATCAATCAATACAAAGTTTTCCTTTGGTTACTACATCCACGAAGTAACAATTTGAAGTTGAATTATCAAAAAAACAATATACTCCCCCCTGCCCTGATTTGTATACACTGTATATGCGAGTGAGTGAGTGAGTGTGTGTGTCTTTGATTTCTCTGATCAGTCAGTCAGAGCTGTACAGGAGAAGTGATCGACTTGTTCCAGTTTTTGAAGGAAAGAGAAAATGCAGCTGTCAGCTTTGAGGGTGTAATGTAAATATAATAAAATGAGTAGTGTAAAAAAAAAATCATCGCTCTCAGTAAGTAGTTGATTATTTTTTAAAAGAGTAACACGCTACTTTTTTCGAGTTAACACAGGCGTCAACTGTGGTCTGCATGTGCCTGCGTTGTAAATCTATGGAAATTCACCCTTTCACCACAGTGAATGAATTTCCACCTAAATTTACTTGTCGATCCTGGTGATTTGGATTGTGATTCTGTCCAGTGATGATATGAGTGAGCGGAGGAGGAGGAGGAGGAGGAGGAGGAGGAGGAGGAGGAGGAGGAAAAGCAGAAGGAGATGGAGGAAGAGGCGGAGGAGAAAGACCTTTACTCTGGAGCACAGACCGGGCCAGACCAGGCTCGTCTTGTCTGGGTTGCTAGGAAACCAGCAAGGCGCCTGATCTAATTTATTAAATTCTGCCTCTCGCCTCCACTATATCTCTCTCTTTCTCTTCCTGTGTCTGTCTCGCTCGCTCACTTTCGGCCTCCATGCTGCTTTCCCTATCTGCCGTTATCTTTCCCACCCTCTAAGGCGCTTATCTCCCTCCCTTCCTCCCTCCCTCCCTCTCCTCTCACTCTTTCACTCTCTTCCCCCTCACTCCATCCAACCATCTCTGTCTGCCTGTCTGTATGGCTTGATATAGGTTTCTCTCTCTCTCTCGCTCGCTCGCTCTCGCTCTCTCTCTCTCTCTCTGTCGTTCCCTTCCTCCCTCCATCTCAGACCTCAGACAGTGTATACTCTCAGGCTGTGCGGCAGTGCCACCCCCATATCTTTCACACCAAGCCGTGAGTACCGCCCTCAGGCAGGCCAGACCTTCTGTGACTTACCAAGCACACAGAAGACAAGGAACACACACACACACACACACACACAAACACAAACACACCGCATTACCATTTAGACTGTGACTTTGCCTTGCTTGCTCCAGGAGTCTAGATTCATAAGTGTTGATGCATCAGTCCTCCACTATAATCTGCTCCACTGCTCTTATTGTCTGAATTATTCAACAGCACCTTTGCTATCTCCAACCAGATCAACAATCATTCAAGTTCAAGATAATCGATAAAAGAGTAAACACCCGCAGGGAAGCCGTGGAGTACTTTTGCTCATTTTGTTCCCACATGGAAACATATTTGAGCACATCAAGCAGATTATCCTCGACTTGCCCGTATTTCAGGCTGAGTTTAGCACCAGCAGGGCAGACAGAGGTTATGGCATGTTATGACGGTCAAGGCTTGATGGGATCGGGCTGCTACAATAATTATGTCTGGCACAGCCCTGTAATATTAGATACCTACACTGCAAAAAAAAAAAAAAAAAAAAATCTCAATTGTGACAAGTCTCATATAGATCTTGTTTTTCTTCTGCAAAAATCTGCAAGCAGGATGAAATAATTTGGCCTGTTTCCTATGCAGTTTCACTTATTTCAAGCATTTTTTTTTTCTCGAAATCTCTTGAAACAAGGCAGATCAGACCATTTGTGTGACAAAACTGACGCTTGATTCAAGAAAATTCTAGAAACAAGTTGAGAAGCATTGGAAACAACTATAATTATCTCATTCCACTGGCCGATTTTCACACTTGGTTTAAGATAAACACACTGAATATGAGACTGAGTGGATATTTTTTTCAGTGCAGACACAAAGTTGAGCAGCAAATACATTTGATTATCACGTTTTGTTTCCCCTCAAGCATTTGTAAGTATATTGTATTTCCAGCTGCTGTTTTGCCAGTGATCTGCGGGAGGCAGAGATGATGTTGTATCTAAATCAGCAGTATTTAATATTCCATTTTTGTTTATAGCGCTGCTCATGATGGCGGTCACGCAGCAGCTCTCATCACAGGTCAGGACAGGTCATGAGCAATGAAAGGCTGTGTGATAAGGGAACACTTAGAGCAGAGCACAGTCATTTGACTGATGTCACACGCACACAAAACACACACACACACACACACACACACACACAAACAGATGACAGTCCCTCTGTCCATTCACAGCGGGACCAGCATGCATGCTATAATTTGAATCCACAATCTGCAAAATAAAAAGGACACAGAAGCCGTGATACAGAAGTGAGCCAGAGTCATCCTCACGCATTCCACATCACTGCTGCCAGGAAGCCAAGACAGTTGCCTCCTGGGAAATGTGGTTCTTCTCATCATCAAGGGTGTAGTCGATTGTGACCTCAGCGAAATGAGATCAGCGGCGCTGCCCTACATGCGTAAGCCTCAGTCATCATTTTGTCAGCCACGGTGACACAGCAAATAGGGAGGTGGGAGGTTATGCAGGGGTGCCATTACCCGCGCTCAGCCCCTCGATGAGATGTGAAGCTTCAAAAGACCCGCTATAAAAGGCCATTAAAAGCCTTGTTAAACCGATACCCCTCCTTACCTCACACACATGTGCACACACCCCACCCCAAACCTAGCTTTGGGTGCCTCTGAATCATTACCCCCACACACACTTTAGGCACCCGTGAGGATACCAAGAATGTGTATGACAGAATCAGAGGGTGATGAAAAAGAAAAATAATACCAACACACTGGAGTAATGCCCCTAGGGAACTGCAGGCTCGAGCAACATTTGAATAAGGAGGAAGTAGCGGCATGTGTGTGTTTCTGTGTGTGGTCGCGCATCAGTATGTGTTTACGCATTTTTCTGGGAGCATATGTGCGTTCCCAAGGTTTCTGTTTTCCTAGGGCCTTGTATTCCCTTGATGTAATTTCTACCACGCACCATTTTCTAACACCATTTCAGATATTATTTACTGAGCATGTCATATCAAACCATGCATTTTTGTTAATATACCAGAGGACATGGACGTTATTCTTTTTTTATGCCGAGGGAACATAAGATGCTGCTAATATTTGTTACGTATTTGGCTAATACTCTTCCCACTTTATTCATATTTTGTAATGTTATTAAAAAGTGTGTTTGAAAAATGAAAGCAACTAGACCATAAGCACTATTTCAGATATTAGTTACTGATGCACTGTCATATTTTGCATGTTTTAAAATAACAGAAGTGTGGAAGTTTTTGTTATTATTAGGTTGAGGGAACCTGAGTCTGTTTTCCAGAAGGGGATGGAACATAGGACCCAGGGAAAACCCCCCTTTTCTGTGTGTGTGTGTGTGTGTGTGTCTTTGTGTTTCAGAGTGCCACAGTCTCAAATTAGCGAAGTGATGCACTATTAAAACAACAGTTAAAAGTGTTAAAAGTGCTCTGAAAGCCGTAAAGTGGCGGCAAATGAGCTGCCACCGACTGAAGGGAGTAGGAGCTTTTTATGGCTGATGTTTACACACCACACACAGTCTCCTGAAAACACTCCCCGGTACACTTTGAGGCCCCCTCAACTCCTGGCATTAACATGTGTCTGGAGCATTAACATTTTATGCAGATGTAAGCTCAGTCACATCAAAAAAAAAAAAAAAAAAAGCAGCTGTTTATGTGTCAAAGAAGCACTGGTGGTGAATCATGAACCGGTCAGAGGCTCATTTGGGCTCTTTTGGCCACATTTGACCCTGCTGATCAGATGTCAATATGCAATGTTTCCAATCCAGATACAGTCACTTCTTACATCCAAATAAAGCCATTTCTATCATTGTGTTCTCAGCCGGGTGGCCTGATTTTTTTCGTATTTGTCCCTCTCTTTGAGCTAAAAATGACTCTTAGTTGCGGCTGAATAATATAGTCGTGTGATTGACAGCTTGCTTAACAGCAATGAAACAGGGAGGACCAGCTGTTGTCTGCAAGCCTATTGTAGATGGAAAAACACATTTTGAAAGTGAAACAAAAAGTGTGTGTGTGGTGTTGCCATTTACCCAGAGTCTGTATGGTTTCGGTTTTATATCATATAAAAATCATAGATTCCAATCATATCACATATAAAATTCAAATTTTGCAAGCTTGTCTGGTGTTTCTCCGTATTCTTTTTCGTCTTGTTCTTTTTTCTTCTCCGTTTTTATATTGTTTACCCATTTATCTGCACTTATTGCTATTGCTTTTTGCTCAGTATTGGGTCTGCCATCTAATCATCCTCATCACCAGCTCTGTGTTTGGCTGCTCTCTTAGTTTCTTTTCACAGTCGGCTTTTCTTGGCTTCTTCAAAACACAATCTTGCCGTTTTGAAACACTCTAGCAGTGGCGGGGATGTCAGGGGAGCATCACTGCTCAGTTGAACAACGCCTATTTTGTCTCATTGTAATTCCTCACCATTGCCAGTACTACCGAGTTCACAGAGAACTGTCAACCAGATTAATGAATTAGTTCACTGGCCATACACACCCACGCATAACCCCCCCCCACCACACGCACACACACACACAGACACACACACAAACCTGTCTCTTGTCTCAAGTTCTGACTTTGTGGCAGGCCACTTTCAGCTCTGTTTTAAAACATTTAAATTCACAGCCAGGAGTTTCTCGCCTTGTCTCTTCATCGACCCGCAGAAGGAAACAGCAGGATAGCTGGCAAGCTGCAGTGTCACTTTGTATCAAGTTTCATCCATTTCATGCAGATGGGCTCAGATTCTGTTTATTGTGGGTACTGTGAGTGAGCAAATAGTCACATTGTATTGTTTCTCATACTGTATCCTACGCTTGTGAATGACCTTGCAATATAGCAACCTGTTGTATCTTGCTTTTTTTTGTTGCACTACCATCCAGTATGCTTAGCTGACTTATTATATACTTATTATATTTTACTAATTGTGCTAGAATTTTTGCATTGGGCTCCTGTACAAAGTCCTATGCTATACTATCACACAAGATTGTGAAGACTTTGATTATTACTGTTTGATTATGGCCAGAAATGGTACCAAATGATTTACATTAGTTATTAGACCGGGGTTAAAATACAATTTGAAATAAATCAATTTAGTTTTCTGAATTTTTTTGATCAAGCATAAGAAAACAAAACAGATCGCAGTTTAAACTACTTCAAATCCCATGCCAAGATGCTGAAAATAAGCAGGGATGCAGGGATTTACAATTACACATTTACATTTACAATTGCACCTGTAAACTGAGTCACCACTCTTGTCTCAGAGTAGAATCTGAAAGGGGTTCAGTTACTTTTCAAGGACCCATTCATCCTGTTGTTTCTCATCTTGTCTCACTGTGGAATCCAGCAGAGTGCCTCAAAAATGCAAAACCCAATCCTCGCACAATCCAGGCAAGCGAAAGTTAACACCCTGAGTTGAAAATATTTGATTTGGTAATTGACCTGCCGAATCATAATGTATGAGGGCCAGGAGTCACTCTGCTGATCCAACACAAGGCTTTCTCGCGTTGCACTCAGCCCCCGGCTAATTGCAGTGTACAGCCTTGATATGAGAATAGCTCTCAGTGGAAGAGATGTTGAAAATATGATGTATATGAAATGGCTTAATTACGACTAAATCTGAGCAAATCCTTGAAATATTTTTACCCCTCCAGTTAATGATCAGTGGCTGATTAGTATATGATTACAATGAGCAGAGATCACATCATAAGACCATATGAAATGAGGGGGGCTGTTCTATGATTCACCTCACTCCAGGCTGAGAGAAACATTTGATATGCAGCCAGCCATACTTTTCACTTATATAATGTGCCTGCATTTGTGGGTACATGATACAAGAACTTCTCAAACCGCACTTTGATGTATACTTGCTTGAGTACTGTACTTAAGGACATTTTTCGAGCATCTGTACTTTACTTGAGTTTTTTTTTTTTTTTCTGAAAACTACATTTCAAAGACAAATATTGTACTTTTGACTCAGTTTTTATGAAGGTTGTAGCTACTCGTTACTTTTAAGCATAGCTTTGAGGTCAGCTATTGAATTTTCCAAAATGTAATTGGCTGCATGCTGTGTTCCTCACAGGAGAAAAAAACAAAAAACAAAAAAAACAATCACAGACTCAACTGGGTTTGATGTAAAGGCAGAAATACATCATCCAACTCTGTGGAACAAACACAAGCAAGACATCCACTTTCCAAGAGAAACGCGAGTCAGTGCATTCATTATGTGGTTTCACAGAGTTACAAGGTTCTGTAAATGCATGGGAAACAATACAGCAATGTGTTGATATAAAAAGAATATGCACTTGTGGACATTTAAGTAATTTTAAAAGCAAGTGCTCCAGTACTTTAACTCAAGTAAAATATGACTAAGCAGCTTTCACTTGTAGAGTAATATTTGACCAGGAGTATCTATACTTTGACTCAGTTAATGGGGTTGTGTACTTTGCCCACCACTGGTTATGTCATAACTTTGTATTTCTACCTTATTTCCTGCCTGGCTGTAGCCCTGGGCTAGTCAAGGATATTGGTGTTGGGAGAGAAGGAGGTGTGCTTCTGAATTGGCTTGGAGACGGTCTGGTTCAGAGACAAAGGCTACATGATATAAGTTTGATGCTGGGTCTATGACCTACATCAAAAGAAAGCTCTAGTCCTTGCCAGTATGAAAAATGCCAACAACACTGGCACATTATGAAGTGTGATATTTGGCCAAGAATTTCGCAAGCCCTGCACCGTCTGGGGGTTAAGGGAAACATCCACTTTCAGTTATACATCATCAGTCTGTGATGTCCAGAGTACTCCAGTGTATCTTCTTTTTTTTTTTTTTTTTTTTTTGGCACACCGCTTTCCATCAACCTGAACCCTTGTACATGTCTACTTCAGTTTGTTCATTGTTATGTTTTCCAGAGTTGCAACGCTACACTCAGACAAGGTGTGCAAACTTGTTGCTGTCAGCTGTGGGTTACACTTCTAGATGGAAAGATCAATAGTAGCAACAGTGGACCAAGAGTTTTTCCTGCCACGCAAAAGCAATAGTCATATCCGGTGCTCTGAACGCAAAATTGGTATCTCTGTTGGTATCTCTTCCCCTTCTGATGGATTTTTCCCGGAGTGACTGTTGGGAAAATGGTGAGTGTGCGATTCAGTTCTGAGAGACGGACGCCACACAACATTGGAGTCATTGCTGCTGTTAAGCTCCGTTGTAGCTGTGCTGGAGTTATGCCATCGTGATGTCATGTTTGGCTGGTTATTCACAGGAATAAGGAAAACACACCGCCAACCAGCAGAACGAGCCCAGAAAGACAAGGTACATTATAGTATCTTTAAAACGGTGCAGGGTTAACAGAGCAACTATAGAGCGAAATCTTGTGCTGACTGTTGCGGTGTAAAAAAGAGGCTAAATTATCCAGGGGCCATCCAGGTTGAGAATTCACAGTTTGAAAAGCGCTACAGATGCCTACAAAAACCTGAGCACAAACAGACTACACAAGAAATAAGAGCAGCATAAAAAAGCATCTGGAAAGAGGAACAGAGATGTTGTTATATTTTCAACCACCCTCTGAGGCTCCTCTCTCTCTCTCTCTCTGTCTCTGTCTCTTTCTCTCTCTTGCTCTCTCTCTCTCATTCCTCTTTTCCTTTTCTTATCTTCCTCCTTCTACCCCCCCCCCCCCCACCCCACCCCACCCCCAACACCGTCTTTCCTCTGCAAATGGCAATGTGTTTTAGCACCAGTGGAAAAATACTGTTTGTGGCCCTGCGGATGTTGTTTGTGCCTCCCACCCCACAGGACTGCTGGCCTGATTGTACGCTCACACACATGCACGCACGCACGTGCACACACACACGCACACAGGTACCCACAGATTGCACTCATGGCAGGCCTCAGCTGCTGTGACATTGCACCGGGAATATGAAAGGGAAGGGGAGAGAGAGAGAGGCAAAGATGAATAGAAGAAAAGGAAGAGTGTTGGAAAGACTGCAAAGTGCCAGGAGCAGGGAGAATGAATATAAAGGATGGTGGTCGAGGAAAACAGATGGAGAAGAATCGCAGGAATAGAAAAGGAGACGAGACAGGCAGAGAGGTGTGTGTGTGTGTGTGTGTGTGTGTCTGTGTTTGTGTGTGTAGTGTGTGAGAGCGCAAAACAAAGAGAGATTGTGTGCATGTATGACTGAAAGAGATAGTGATGAACAGAAAGAGAGACAGAAAGGCTGTGCACACATGTACAGGATGTGCGGCCGGGAGAGAAAGAGAGAGAAAGAGAAGGAGCAGGAGAGGAAAGGGAGAGATCTTGCATGCCAAAATCAATGTGAGGCTGGCTGTGTCGGGTTATGTGGAAGCGGAGAGAACAGAAATACACGCCTAAAAATACCCTGCGACTACGATCGACAGCGGGGGAGCAGCAAACAAAGGGAAAAAAAATCCATAAAACATGACGGTGATGATACTGTATAGGTGAGTAGGTGTGTGGTTGTGTGTGGTTTAGTGTGTGTGTGTGTGTGTGTGTGTATGTGTGTGTGCGCACGCTGTCTATCTGTCATCCACTCCGGCGTCTGCTAGGCGAGGCGGCGTTCTCTGACACCCACGGCGACATGCCCACATCAGCGCAGGTCTCCATGGTGATGTCTCCATGACGATGAGGATGATGATGATGATGATGATGATGATACACACCTGCCCACAGTCTGTCTGTCTGTCTGTTTGTCTGTCTGTCTGTCTGTCTGCCTGTCAGTCTGGAATTGTTCAGGTGAGGCGCAGTGAGAGCCCCGAGCAGGGTTGCCATAGCAACCAGGGAAGTCCCGAATGAAAGCGGGGACGTTGGCTGGTGACTGACAGACAAGAAGACAGGCAGGTGTGTAGAGAGATAGGCAGGTAAAAGGGAAGACAGACAGGAAGGCAGCAAGGGAGAAAGGGGAGGAAGACACTGAAGAAATGTGCTCGTCAGTGGAACGTCACTGAATCAAATCCCTGGCTGGCTGAGAAAATTGAGATGTGGAAAGTGAATAGGAAACATTTTCCCCTCTCAACAACTACCACCACGGTGCCCCTGAGCAACGCACCGCTCCCACAGCCGCTGTGGTGCAGCAGCTCAGCGGCCAGCACTACAAAACTGTGCCCGCAGGCACATTCAAGATGCAGGGTGTGAACATTGGAAACATTTTCCTGTGGCCTTTTACATGGAGTTCCAGGGTAGGTGACCAGTTTGTTGGCCCGACAGCAGTCGCTCCTCAAGAAGCACCGCATCTGGAGCTTTTTAGAAGTAGAAAACAGCAGAACCTTTTCAGAATAAAACAGGATGATGTCAACCACTTTTTTTTTTTAATCAACCAGCCAATCACTGCAAAGAATGTCAGAGACAGCTGACGTAACCAAGCCCAAAAAAAGGAGATGGAGCAGAAAATCCAGATAGAGATGTGTTTTGTTAGTGAGTGAATCCACTCAAAAACAGCAGCTACTACCAACCACAAAGACACAGTAAGGCACCAGAATGGGAGACTGTTAGGAGTATCTGATTTTACTGGTCTGCTAGCGAGAAATACTTAATGTTAACTAATCTTAACATATTAAAGTGTTGCCTCTTTAATGGTTGCAAAAAATGTAACTAACCGGGAAAATCAATTGTTCACACCCTTCGTCATACAAACATGCAAATTTCTCGGAGGCAGATTTAACATCAGTAGGCAGGGCCAAAGAACGTCAAGTTAGTTAACTGGAAAACTTCAATGGCAACCTCTTCATAATATTTGTAAAAATAATAATGGCACAAAAACATCTGTTCTCTCGATTTAGAAATCTGTGCACACATCGGTGCCTACGAATTATGAATCCGAGGGCACGGTTTACAAATCCATGGCCATGGATTTGTAATTTGCGAGAGTACCGTTTATAGACTGTGCACAAAGATTTCTGAACTGATACAGATTATCATATGGGTCTTTGTCTGAGCTGATCCCAGGGCGCTCTCTACATTCCTTACCACGGCGTTCACGGGAGGTCAGCGGGTTAGTTAAATACAGGGTTTTCCGAGTGTTTGGTAACAAATTAGTAATCTGCATGAGGTGTCATTCCCTTTCTATTGATAAAAATGCCACCATCAGTCCTTGCGGGAACACAGTGCTCTTCTCATTCAAGCACATGCTGAAGCACAAAAACATGTTGCATTGTGAAGGTTGTCACTTTAATGAAAACTGTCTCAAAGAAGAAAAGTACAAATGACAGACAAAGCAATGTCAGCACAACAAGAAATCAAATTTTGTGGGGGAATTTTATGGAACAATTCACTTCAACAGAAAACTGCTATTTTCCTATTTGCACAGTCAAGGTACAGACTAATAATTGGGGACTGCGTTGGATTTGAACATTACAGCCTTTGAGTCGACCGTGACAGGACGATGCAGTGATGGATCAGTGCAAAGTGCTTCTCTTCTGCATTTCTTGGCTAACTTACACACAGCCAGTCGGTGGGAGTTAACTGTGTATTAGCTGCAGAAACAGTGATTAGCCAGCTAGCCCAAAGGGCACAAGAAATTAGATAATGATGTGCACATTTTGCACACTATAATCAATGTTTAGTTTCGGCACAAAAATGAAAGAACAAAGAAACAAACGACTTATTGTCACTTGTTAACCAAATGCTTGTTTTTAAGTTATTAAATTTGCACTGTTGCCTCGCAGCAGACTCCCAAATTTATTTTTCATTTTAAAAAAAACAGGACTTTGCTCAAATTGCGAGTCCAAATTAATGATGCCGACTTTCTGTGTCTGCTCATCATGACTGATACAAACTTGTCACTCCTGCGCTCATTTAACGCAGACCCTCGCTCGCGGCCTGTTTGGGAAGGGTGTAAATGGATGTGACAAAATGATTGAATGAATGAATACATTACTCATATTTGATGCTCTGTTGCATCGGAGAGAAATTGCAGGGGATTCAGAACAAGGTATTGTGAAAAGCACGGCTTGGATATTGATCAGTACATCAGCTTAGGACACCGATTACACTCCCATCTTTCCTCTGGGCTGAATGAAAGTGACCCACCTCTCAACCAGAAAGGTGACATCCTAGTGATTCTAGTGATGAAGTAACAGAGTGAAAGATAGATTTGTCAGATTTGTTAGATTTGTGAGTTAAAATAGTAAAAGAACAAGAATAGATAAATAACAATTAAACTTAACAAAATTTTCAGTTGCAGTAGTTCAGCTCTACAGAAATATTTTACACTCTTTTTCAGCTCATTGTAACCCATGTGACACAACTAAGATTCGGTTGAAAACAAGTTACTGTCTCCTGGTGTTGACTCATAATTCACTGACTAAAGCCATGTACTGTGCAGCGCAGTAATGGGCTGTGATGGATTGAAGCCGTGTGATGAAGTGGCAACCTGTCCAGGGCCTTCTGCCCAGTGTACGCTGGGATTGGCTCCAGCCCTCAACCCCCCCGATCCTAAAATTAAATAAGCAAGCATTTTCTTCATTGCATACATGCACATTTGGACAACACTTCATAATAGCTGCAGGATGCATGAAAACTGTGAAGGGGTTTGAAAAGTGCGTGAACTTGACTTTTGAAAGCCTATATTAATCCTGTAACCCCATAACTTATAGCTGCTAAGCTGTAGGTTAATGTGGTGATTTTGAAATAGTCTGGCAGCTAGACTACATTGTTACTGTAGGTAAAGTTGGATGACTAGATTGTGATTTTTCAGGGAGTGGCAAGCCTGTGATGCTTTCCTCCTCTCTTACCCATTAGTCAGAAAAATCGTGGTTCTTCGCTTTACCCATTTGCATTATTTCTATGGCCATTTTGAAGTTTTGAACCTGAGCACTGACACATACACACACTGTAATTTCAACACATAATAACAGTGAAGACCTGAGATAGACCCTGAGGCAGATTTAGGCATGTGGGCAGCAGCGCAGGGCGGCATTTTGAGGGATTAATATAAATGGCATAATAGTATAATCATTTGATTCTCTTTGTTATTTGTGTTTATACACTAAAATTTGTTGCTTCTTTTTGATATTTATAAGTCTTACTTTGTAGCCTATATATATTTATATATAGCTGTAAATGTTAGGATTAGTTAGGTTTAGATGGTCATTGCTCAATTTAGTTTGTGTTTCTTGTTTAAAGTGCATTATTGTAAAAATCAGGTTCTGTTCTTTACGAGTGTGTTATTCTGTGTATTTGTGTGATCAAGGGTTTGTGCAATTTAGTTTTATTTGTGTGGATAATAGTGTAATCGATTTTCTTTTGATAGTTATGAGTCTTTAGCATATATTTTATATTTATATAGTTGTTAATATTAGGATTAATTAATTTGTGTTTTCAGAAATGTCTGAATAGAAGTCCTCCTTTTTGGTGGTGGTGGTAGACACACAGTTTCTGCTGGGGGAGCGGGGTGGGCTGAGGGGTGGGGTTTTCCCAGGGCACCATACAACCTAGCACCGCCACTGGACAGACCAAATAATAATAACTTGTCACTTTCACACCATATACGCCTTTTGCAGAACAAATAACTCATTCAATACATTGTTTCTTTTTTTCATTTGGCTTGGTATATTTTTCCAATTAAACTGGCTGTAATTTATTTTGAGGTCCTGTGGGTAAATTCCCTGGCAGTCATTTTGCATTAATGCAAATAATATGTTGCTAATCGAGCTTACCATTCTCACTTCAAATGAACCACCACGGAGTTCACTTGGAACCAGTTCAAAACCACCTCTTCCAAGCTGACTCAGGTTCAGATATTTGGTGTGCACCCGGGTTTGATTAGGCCGCTCTCACAAACTGCACCACGGGCTAAACATACTGGGGTTTGATTAAATCGAAGTAAACTGAGACAGGTGTGAAAGCAAACCGTGACTGCTTACATTCAGCACGGGAGTCAGCCTGGCAGGTAGTTAGTTTACTCGCTAGCTGACGCGCTATAAGCTTGTAAGCCACCATGGAAGTAAGGTCTATAAACCACGAGAGATGCTTTCCGTGTTTCGAAAAGCTCTGCCCCTCAGAAGTATCTGTATAATTAAAACTCCAATCTGCCGGTTGTGCCAGGCAGCTCAAAGGTGTGAAAACGTCTGTGTGTAAATGTGAAGCCGGCCACTGCTGAAAAAGAGTGTGCATGCACAGTTAACCTTGGATAAATAAAGGTTAATAAAAGACAGGAACAGGCAGCGTGAGACACACAAACAGAACAAGAGCCGGACCTGCAGACACGGGGTCTTTGAAGTAAAAACCTTGAGCCGCCATCAACTTGTTACTCTAAAGATGTGGAATCACAACTCCCGACGTCAGGGCTTCGAGCACTCCTGCCTGTGTCTTTGTGTGTGTCTGCAACCGTGTGCAATAATGTTATGTTTTCTGTGTGTATGTGTGTGTTCCAGACTTTATTAATTTGTTGTGCCAGTGAGTCAGTGTCCATATTTAATAGCCGTGTGGTTGTCTATGTTGTAACCCCTTGACACTGCAAGTATTGAGCTGTGATTCAGAGAAGGGCGACAAACCGCCAACAGAGAGAGAGACAGAGAAATACCCACCCACCCACCCACACAGACACACACACACACACACACACACACACACAAAACACACATGTCCAAACACCACAGCACATGCACTTGCAAACAGGCAGTAACATACACACACACACACAGGCGATTACACACACACATACAGCAGCACATGGCAGGGTAACAGATGATTCATCCCTAAAACTGGAGGCAATAGCCTGGTATCTGGGAAGATGCTTACTGGACTGTGAGAATTTCCAGTCTAAACACACAATGAGACATGATGCTGCTGCTCGACACTTAGCAGCTTGACCCTGCATTTAGCTCCGCGTGCACACCAACACACACACAGAGGAGCACACACACACATCCATTCCATGGCACACATGCATAAAATCACACAAAAAAGCACAGCCACACAAAAAGAAGTGCACTTTCTCTACATGTAAACACACGCACACACACACACACACACACACACACACACACAGCAGAAATATAGCCCACCCCCCCCCATTCATGCAGAGGCAAACACAATTTGCTTTGCCTTGTGTCAAGCTCAGCACACACACATTCCCCTACACACAGCATCTGCTGTCAAGCGTGAGTTAATTGCAAAGTGGTAGGAGACAGAGGTTCTTTTTTTTTTTGGTAAAGAATGAAAAACAACTTATTTTGCCACTATACATACACACATAGAAAAGACATG
The DNA here is from genome assembly GCF_902150065.1 of Myripristis murdjan. NCBI lineage: Eukaryota > Metazoa > Chordata > Actinopteri > Holocentriformes > Holocentridae > Myripristis > Myripristis murdjan. Next base: position 11,326,092 of record NC_043995.1, on the reverse strand, counting down.
AGGGTGGTGTGTGTTAAAGGATTTGCAAGCAAAGAACCGCCTTTGCCTTTACAGACTCGGGCTGCATTATAAACACACCTCGTATCGTAGATCGTAGATTATCCTGATCACAGGCCATCATTCTCACTTGCCAACAATAAACAATAAAACACAATAACTAATTTGGAGATGAAAACATTCTGAATTTTTTTTTTTTTTGCCCGACCTGTTTTCACACAGGTCAGACAGCCTAACAATGAAGACGCAACCAGCTGATTCAGAACATTATTTAGAATAAAACGTTGCCAGAGTGAAAGGTTTCCCATTTTACGTTTCTGCAAACCAACAAATATGTTGAAACGTCAATGTTTCTGAACCAAAAATACGTTGCATATCAACATTTAGACTTCTAGTCAATGTGGTTGAACCTGCGTCGACGATGTTGATGTTAGTGCATGTGTGAACTCGTGCGCTACTTTAGCCACTTTATTTTGCTCAAAACAACTTGGTTATGGTTAGGAAAACCAAGATATAATATCACTCAATTAACATGCACATCTCGTTTTAAAAAAAATAACAAATGTATTTAATTCATTACATGCACATTGGTCACTTCATCTCTCCACAGCACAAATGTGTGGACGTACTCACAGGCCATGCCACCCACTCCCCTTAAGACACATGAATACACACACACACACACACACACACACACACACACACACACACAGCCCACTCCCTGCTGTGAGTCTTGACCCTGCTCTAGTAGTTCTTGTCTGGTATGCTGAGCTCTGGCCTCATGGTTTTCGTCAACTGGGCATATTAACACACACACACACAAACACACAAACACACACAGGCACCAATGGACAGAGGAAGATGTATCAACACACACTGGATAGTGCATGGACATTGACAGAGCGCTGTCACCGGTGTCCAGACTCTTCTAGATATCCAACCTCATGGATGTGAGTTCATTGATGTACGTTGGTGTTGCTCTGTGTGCAAAAGTGTGACTGTGCACAAGCGTGTGTGTGTGTGTGCGTGTGCATTTATCTGCATCTTTGTGTGTGTCTGTCAGTGCGAGTCTGTGTTCCTGCCAGGCCCGCACTAATAGTCCTAATGCTTCCTGAGGAGTTGCCCAGAGTTGCATTAGCCTCTGGATGGGCCATTGATTTGACGCAAAGAGCCTTGGCCCTCCACCCTCCCCGCCCCAGCACGCTCACACACACACACACACATATCCAAAAACGGAGGAACCCACCACCCTGCCCCCCTCCACACATACACACACACAAACACACACTCCACCCATCCAGCCCCTTAAAACTCTATATGGCCAAGGCTTCCTGTCTCGCGCCCACAGGGTTATCTCCCCAATGCAATTAAGGTGCTTTAAAAGTGCATTTTCAGGAAGAAGAAGCATGGGGGTAATGAGGGAGAGTGCTGGCTGGACAGCTCCTCTCCTGAATGGGATGGGAAGCCCCCCTACTCGCCAAGAGTCAGGGCAGATGGATAGATGGATGGACACACCCCGTCTAAGAGAGGAGCGAGAGTGTGTGTGGGGGGGTTGGATGCATTACTATGGGGAGGAAATGTGTGTGTCTGTAATATTAGAGGGAGTGTATAGTGCAATTATACTTAAAGGAAAACACCAGTGTTAGAGTTTTACGATCATCTATTTGATTTTTCTTTCCTGCTACTTTAGACACACAGTGCTGATGCGCCGGTCCATATGCAATTCAGAATTGATTATGCAATTCAGCTAATAGAACACTGTACAGTTTAATAACCCATCTAATGCTTCATCTAATTCAGGATGAATCCATAACCTGCTGATTTGGATTATCCTGTCTCTGCTGGGAAATAGCACCATTGTTCTTGTGAGCCAATAACTTTGATAACAGCTTGCATATTCACAAATACGTTTATCATTATATAGTTACCATGGAGGAGGTAGCTGTACATTTCTATTTTACAAAATATCTTTATCCAGCAAGTGGTGTTTTCACAATTTTCCTCAAATGGCAGTTATCAATTTCAGCTGGAATTAACAATAGAAGATGCCAAAGTGCCACAAAGCAAACATTTATGTGCATATGTGTGCGTGAGTGTGTTTGTGTGTGTTTGTGTGTGAGAGTGGCACCCAGGCTTTGCCAGTCTCTCTGCCAGGGTGGGTGGGTTTTCTGGGTGAAGCGGCCCTAGTAAAGTGGTGAGACTGGTTGCGCAGTACGGTAAACCATTTCCCCGTTCAGATGATTTAGACACATTAGGGTTAATGGGATAATTACTGCGGCTGCTCCAGCTCTCTTGCTGCACGTTATGCAATATCTGGGAGGATACAGACAATTGGGTTTCAGCATCTGACACTGACAGAGAATGTCTGTCAGACTACTTCCCTGCTGCCCTAAGCACTCCTCTGGCCCGTCGAGGAAAACACCACATACTGTGATTGTGCTAGAGCACTTCTCTAAAAAATCGCGGGGGCGGTTAAGTCAACGGCTCTGCTCCGTGTGAAGGTCCGCAAAAGGTTTGTATCATTTGTGATTTAGCCCACCTTGAGGCGTGATGCCAGATCGTGAACCATGACAAGAGAAATAGAGACTTCACTGAGAAATGTCTGTGTTTGGGAGCTGCAAGAAGGCCGCACTTAATTATATAAACTTCATGAATAACGTGCACAAAAAGACTGCGCCTCCCATTCAGTGACTGTTTTGAAGTTAAGTGTGAAAAAGGAGAGATTTAGAAAAGGGGTTAGGTTGGGAATTAAGGGAGGGAGAAATGAGAGCGACAGAGAAAGAGAAATGAGACAGACACAGCTGATGTCCCTAGGCTCAAATGAATCATAATGGCTTTTCAAGGAAAGGCAAGAAAAAGGAGGGATTTTATTAGAGTGCAGTAGGGAATGAAGGCAGGAATAAACCTACAGCGAGACTTGTCGAGAGGTCAGGAAAAACGGAGCAGCTAGGGGTGAGGAGAGCACAGGAAAGATGAAAAGACAACAGAGTGAGGGAAAGAGAAGGGAAAGATGAAGGAGAAAATAGGAGAAAATAGAGGATGCGGCTGGAGGATAGAGGAGGAAAGGTGAGAAACGAAGAGAAAAGAGAAGAGAGCAGGGTGCAAATGAGGAGGAGGAGGAGGAGGAGGTATAGCTAACACACTATAAGCTAATGAAGTGGGAGTACTCTCCTCTCCCAGCCTGCTTCTGGTCCTGCTCTGCTGCTCTCAGTAAAACTGCTCTCTTTCTGCAATCAATAGCCCCATAATTTCACCCAAATAGCCGCCCAGGCTGCTGTGAAATGGCGACAAATCATCAGCGCAGCAGCAGCGGCAGCAGCAGTGCCGAAGCTCGCTCGGCCTCATAGCTTTGACGTGGAGCCAAATATTCTATTTATCTTACTTCAGATCACTGAATGCAAACTGTGAATAAGATTTGTGAGAAAGAGAGATTTGTGAGCCGGGGAGAAAGAGTGAGCGCGGCAGCACATATTTAGACAGGACATACAGGCGTGGAGGCAATGAGGCATTTTATACCAGCTGGCTTTGAAGCAGCAGCGGTGTTTTGATTGTATTGTTAAGGCTTTGTTTGAGGTCCAGGCGCATCTCTTTAGTGCAGGGAACAGCGATGTCGTAGCTTAGTTTGTGCTTTTGAAAAAGCCTCGGTCGAGGATTTCTTCCATTCCAAATCACGCCGTACTCATTAGGCATTTGGGTTTCATGCAGCATCGCTTAAGTCAGAGCCTGCGTATCACAGGTCACTGTAAAAATGAACAAGGAATATTTAAAGAGAAGGATTTCTCTCATTTCAAGTTGAGTTATTGGACAGTTGTCCGTGGTTCTGAGCTTAAATGGACCCACAGAAGGATCAATTCTTGGGCATTTTTTCCCCTAAGTAGTAATGTCAAGTTTTGTCTCAAGCCTGGGGAATACTTACCCAGACATAATAGCATCTAGATCACATTTAGAGCTGTTACAGTGACCGTAAGGTGCAGCAGGAAACAGGCCAATATGTTGTCAGTCGTGCTGGCGCTTTAAAGAGGAAGGGAAGTGCTGGTCTGGGGGTCATTATGAGGCTTAAACCTGATATAGCTGTTTGAAGTCAGACGCCTTCCTGTCCACTTAGGATACACCTCACGGGATTAGACATAAAATGGTGCACAAGGGCACAAATGAAGCAATGCACAGACACATACAAGCACGTATTACATGCAAAGTAACAGATGCAATGAAAAGATAGTATAATGTTTTACAATCAGTCTCACACACACAAAAAAACAACATATAAATGCACACACATTCAACACATGTCCATATGCATGTATTCAATTGTCAAAAAAAAAAAAAAAAGCGACAATTGAGAAAGAAACACATTCTGAAGCATCTATACCTCTGAGATCCTAATAAGCCTATAGGAATCACTGTCAGTGACAGACTGGCAATTCTCCAAGATGAATCTTGTAATTTGCTGCACGGTAGCCTGCAAGCCTCTCTGCACTTTCCCCGGCTGTCCCCAGACATTACAATGATGATTACAATCTTTCATATCAAACTAGTTGACCATTATTGAGTTGGTGCAGAGAAGAGAAAATGAGTATTTGCGTTGAGCACCGCCACATCAGCTTGACATAAATCCAGCCGGGGTTGGGGAATTGCAGATGACATATAGGACTGTAGCAGTGCCATTGTAAAAATAGCAGGTTTAATTGGTTACACTTGCTAAAAGTACAATGAGATGATTTGAAATCTTTTTCCACTTCAAAACTTGGGAAATATGCCTGATTTTGGAAAACTGGCCACTGGTTGTTTTTTTTTTTTTTTTGATACTGAGCTTACACGTGCATGGACTACATTTTGAAAGTTACCTCCCTAACCTTGCGTCAAGCGTTATCTAGAAGCAGCTTGTTGACAAGTGGAGGATGTTACTGACAACCAGCCACCCCGCTGCAAGCCTCCATCCTTCCACCGGCTGCCCCTCCCCCCCTCCATGCATCTTCCCTGACTTTGTGCATTCCAAAAGGTAATGCATGCCGGGCTGTTTTTTTATGTGGTGAAATATTCATATATGCAAGCAGGCCTGTGCCACGGCGTTTTACACCTACACAGAGCACTGTGACGGGCAGACGGCCTGTTACACAATAAGAGGCTTCTCCCTGGAGAGGCCTACTAAAGACCGTGAGTTAAATCTGAAATGGCTCACTGTTAAGGAGGAAGGGTTGTTTTTGTTACGGCTGCAGATGAGGAGAAAGTGATTGAAGGCTGCGGTGAGGAGGGGTGGAGAGGAGCGTGGGGGGCTGAGAGGAGGGATGGGAGGTTGGGGGATGATGAATACAACAAAGACACTGTGGCTGAGGTTATGATGAAGTGTCAGAAGTGCACAATAACGTGGTGAGGATTATTCACTCTCTCCGAGATGCGCCATGCTGCGTCAGCCGATGAATTTTAAGTCATCAGAGTTGGAAATTTTTGCTGCTATTATTTTGGTGTCATGGATAATGTAAAATTGTTTTTGATTACAGTATAATGGAGATGTCGGGAGATATTAGCCAAGTAGCACTTCCTGTTAAAACTGCATCATTTCTTTATTGAAGATTTTGAGGTTGTTTTTTTTTTTTACTATTATTATTTTTTATCTGTACTATGATTTAATTCCAAATATAAGGAAGACTATTTTAGAGGATATAATCTTAGGATTTCTGAGTCATACCTTGTGATGTCTCAATACACATCAGTGCACTCATTTTTATAGAGGAATTCAACTAATTTCCCCAAACACACCTTCTGGCCATCTCAAGATGAACTGAAATTAATAGTGTCTTGTGGGTTGATGTCTTGGGAAATATTTGTGTTATTATCATTTTTACATTCTAAATGTATTTATTATTATTATTTCACTTGTCACTTCATACGTTACAACAAAAGCAAATTTTGAAATTCGAGTTATTAGTCTGATCATTACTCTTCAGGCTTCGGAGAAATGTACTTTCAACCAAATTAAATAAGATTAATTCTAATGACACACTGAGTGGCTGTAGAAAGAAATGAATTTTGCTGCAACATGATGGGATTTGAGGATACAGTGTTATGAAACCATATGGACAATCGCTCATGTTAAGTTGTTGCAGCAAGACACATTAATTGAGGCTGTACTGCTATGAAGCCAGATAAACTATATGACACTGTAGTCATCACTTGGAAAGTAAATTACATGGACATCTGCACAACAGATTGAGGGGAAAGCGACAATAGTTATTCGAGTCTCCACGTGTAAGTGGAGTGTTCAAAATGAAAGGCTGTGATGTAAATCTGTGCAGCTGATCAAATAAAACTGACCGTGAAATATGCACCTATTCATCAAACAAACATTATTAATGGTTTTAAAGGAAAAATGTGAGGATGTGGGGAAATGTCCTGGCTCTTGTGGATTTGGTCCCTCTCATGATCAACAAAACACACTTACCTACACAGATGAGATCAAACAAAATGCAAATACCAGCAGGCTGAGGTGAGGCACAGAGGTCACCAGTTATAACAGAGAACACACTACAAAACCTACCAGACATAATAATAACTCATTACTCATTACTTCAACTTGCAAATACGTTACAATGAATTTATGTCTTTAAAGCATCTCTTCAAATGTCTGGAAAAAAAAGCTTTAAAATAGGACCAGTCATCTACACATAAATAGAAGATTTATCTTAGAATTGCTGAAAATTAGTCATTATTGCATTTGTGTCGCTTTAGAATTTTGCTCTCAGTGAGAATCACTCAACTGGGCTGAAGACGAGACATCACACACTTAATGGGCCGATGTTTTTGGCTTGTCATTCTGAAAGTGTACACTCACTTGTCAGATTTGAGGGAAATACACATTTTATGTGCATTGGACATTGCGGCAGAGACAGGGATAACACACCCGCCGAACACACCGCAAACCCCCCCTCCCAAATCTGGTGTAGAACAAAGCCCACACAGGATAATCTGTAGCAAACCCTCCGCTGCAGCCAACCCAAAGAGCAGATTTCATTCTGATCTTGAAATCAGTCAGGTAATTTCATTGTAATTACATTATAACTGTGTAATTAAACTGTGACTATAGTTGGGCTAACAGCAAACTGTGTCCCCACAATCAGGATGTGGTATATACAGCATGCAGCAGGTTATAGTTCCCCTTGCAGTGCTAATGAGAGATTCATTTTTCACTTTCCTTGATGTTTCATGTGACACACTTAGCATGGAGGGAAAAAAAAAAAAAAAAGTCCAAAACTTCACCGAGCAATTCAGATGGCTGCAAGTGCAGGCAGACAGATAAGCAGAGAGCAGAGCAGCTCCGTGTGGAAACCGATCCCCATCACGGAGCGGTGTGCGCATTGTGCTGCCTTGATTAAAGCCCTCAGCATCCACAGGCTCAGTTAACATGCAGGGGAGTGGGAGAGACGGAGGGGGGCAGGGGCGGGTGGGGTAACCTGAGGAGAGAGGAGCTGTATGTGTGTGTGTGTGTGTGTGTGTGTGTGTGGGAGAGAGAGACAGGGAGAGAGAGAGAGAGAAGGAGAGAGAGAGAGAGTTTATGTGTGCACCCAATTTCTCTGTTAAGGTGTTTGTGAGAATTCGAGAAAACACTGCTTGATTTTTAAAGTGCTATTTGAAACAGAGAGAGAGAGAGGGGGGAGAGAGAGGGAGAGACAGAGGGAAAGACGGTGGTTGTGGAGAGGAGAGAAAGTGAATGCATGTCTAAATTCTGTATATACATCTGTCTCTATGTGCATCTCTGGATATATGTGTGTGTGTGTGTGTGTGTGTGTGTGTGTGTGTATGTGTGTAGTAGGTACAGAGCAGCGATCCTAAAGAGACTTCCCTGGGATGCAGACAGGAGTGCCAGTAACCAGCTTTGTTGCGTAACGGCAGCTCCCAGGCAGCAGCCTCCTCACTAAAAACCCTAAACTTGTCAGAGATTCTCTCAAGCCCCCAGCTGGCTAATGCCGGATCCACAGGGGGAGACATGCATGAGAGAGAGAGGGAGAGAGAGAGAGAGAGAGAGAGAGAGAGAGAGAGGGAGAGAGAGGGAGAGGAGTTTACACTTGTGCACAACCGCGTGCCCGTGTGTGTGCATGCATGTGTGCATTTGTGAGTGCGTGCAAGTAGGCTGATGTGTGTGTATGTGTGTGTGTGTGTGTGTCAGGGGAATGGGGATGAGGAGGAGGAGAAGAGGCTAACAGCATATTAACAACGCTAAGAGTAGGTGGGAAGAAAAGCTTACTGCCTATTTTACAGCAATTAAACACTGCAGTCGGTTTTAGCCTATAGTCTGCTGCACCTCCCCCTCTCTCTCTTTGTGCCTCTCTCTCTCCCTCTCTCTCTGTCTGTCTCTTTATCTCTGACCCTGTCTCTCTTTCTCGCTCTTTGTCCTCCACTTCCCTCTCTTTCTCTCTGTCTCCAACCTCTCATGTCATAGTTTTACCTGCTTGTGTTTCTCTCTCTACGTATCTAATCCTCTCTCTCTCTCTCTCTCTCTCTCTCTGGGCTCCTGATGGGCCAGTCTTGCTGGCTTTTAATGGCAATGATTATCATTTTGATTTTCTGCTTCATGATTATGGCTGGGAATTATTTTTAGGGTGATGTTACTACAAACAACTCATATACAGTACATTTACGATTATGTCTGCAATTTGGCCAGATAATTTCAATAATTTATGTATGGAAAGATCTGGCTGTTGCGTATTATGTACAATATGCTTTATTGGAATGACTGGTGACGTGTGATGGAAGGTAAAAGTTGTTGAAAAAGTGTTGAAACTGATAAATCATCTAAATATGTAAGTCATATGGCTTCGTTTTCAAGTCATTGTCCCTCATTTACAGTATCCTAAACACATGTATATACATTTACTTTTATTTTCATTTCAGTGTGTAGGTTTCAACATGATCCTACTATGTAATGAAAAAGCTGTGATGTTAATATAAGCTTTACACTGTTATTTGAATACAGATCATAGATAAGTATTTATTTTTTGTCATTTGTGCTTTGAAAGAAAATTTGAAAGAAAAGAAACTTCTGTTTTTTTCCCTGTGGTGATGTGCTTGCATCAGCAAAATAAATAAATAACGGTGATCTCATTGGGATTCAGTAAGTGATGTTACATGGATTCTGAAAGTAACAGTAGTTATGTACAAAAAGCCTCTCCAACAGAGAGCAAAAAAAAAAAAAAAAAGGCATTAAAATTCAACATCAGTCAAGTGTGTGTATGTGTGTGTGTACATATGCGGTGTGAGAGTATGTATGTGTGTGTGTGCATGTGTGTACGTGTGTGTGAGTGAGTGTGTGTCTGTGTTTATCAGTCTGCCACGTGTTTGGCCCACTGACAAGGTCCAGTGATTCAGCCGTTTCTCAGTGCCAGCCAGTCAGACCTACAGTGATCCAATGTTCCTGTCTCTCAAAAAGACGCACTCCAGCCTCACACTTTGAAAACAGAATAAACAAAACACCCGATGGCTATTCTAAGGGACTTTGACAAAACGGGAAAACACCTTAATAAAGTCTACACATAGTATTCCAATAATCTCAGGCAACTGCAAATGCTTTTTTCTTTAAAATAATCCTTATTTGGCAGATTATGAGAACAAAAGCATTCAGACATTGAAAAGCCATTCGGCAGCTAGATTAAGCTTCTGTGCTGGGTGATTTTACAAAACGCTAGAGGAGGGGGTTTGAGGTTGGATCAGGTGAGTGAGAGGAGTGTCAAATTCACCTTTATAAGACAATATTTTTTATTTATTTATTTATTTATTTATTTTTACCAGTGGAGAACAAACACAGCCTGGTTTGGGGTATTAAAAGTGGCACCAGCACATATCCTGCTGAAATAATATTCCTGTATTTCATATCTACACGGCACTAAGTACCAGGTTACAACTAAAAAAAAAGTGTTTTAGTGTCTAGTTACTGTGTAAAATAAAAATTTGGAATTTAGTTTGTCAACTGTGGTGAGCATGAGCAAATGTCTTCCACAGCTGAACAATAAAACCAAGATTTAATACGTGATGTAATCCAGTGATGCTCTGCAGGCTGACTTAGTGGAGACTGTGGCCGTAGCCAAGGGGATTTCTGGTAATGGACTTCAAGGGAATTTCTGGTGAGTGCAGACATGTTTGCACATTAGTCACAAAGTCCTGTGCACCGACTGTAGCACAGTTCCAGGAAAGAGAATCATCGATAGTCTGGTTTCTCTGCATTCTGATATTTGCCTGGCACGGGACTTGTCAATATCTCAGTGTTAATATTAAAAGGAAACAACAATTGGAGCAATCTTTGGAGGCAGAACTACCTGTCAAATTTACTCACTCACATTCCACATGCATTGCTGTTGGCTCTTTTCAAAGCCCAAGACTTAATGCATTGTGCGCATAAGTAAAGCTCCAATGAAATAAGTTAAAAACATGGAACTGGCAAGTTGTTTTCTCCCCCACATTAATTGACAGCTTAGATCATGAAAGATACAGATGCCGTCAAACGCATTGTGCTTCACAGTGGGGTAATTTGCAGCACGGTGTGTTGCCAGACTTGATTGATTGTCTCTACGGTGTTTCTTGAGGCACTTCCAGGCATGAAACAGCAAAAAGCAAAACGTCTAAAGTCACTGACTGACAATGATGACTCCAACTGCATTTTTTAATGCTGTTTAATCTGGAATAGTGTATTTTACCTACTTTATTGTGACTTTTCACTTGCAATTTTGGACAATGAGCTACCTGTACCCTCCTGTAGAGGAGAAAAAGTGCATAAAAAGAAAATTTTTATGCATATTTATATTGAACAGTGTTGGATACAAATGTGTATGTTTTTTGAGATGCAAATGTTTATATTTCATTGATTATGCACACAAGTGGCTACTGGAATTAATGGATACCTTGTTAAACTCAAATATTTACTCAACACTTGTATCATTCACTGCCCTTGCTTTACTCTATAGAAATTATGTTCTCAGTGAACAGAGAATTGCTCTTTGCTTTATGCTTTATACATAATGTGTATATACTTTGCATGCAGGTTAAGGTGAAAATATTTTGCATAAATGACAAAAAAGCATATAATTGGTGTGTATAACATTGACCAAGTCTACATGCACACAAAAACTGTGATTGCAATGCAATTAATAATGTACTTATGCTGGAACCCATGTAAACACTAGACTGATTATGTTAGTGTAATTAAGTCAGACTGAGTGCAATCACAGCAATATATCCAATTGTATTCATATTACTAGAGACCAGTCAGATGATAGATACTCCACCTTAACTGCATTTTGTAAAGTGTGATCACACCTGACATGCGTATTTGTTGACAGAGATAATGTCAGGGAAAAGATCAAACTTACAATAACCACGGTTGGAACCAGTAAAAATGTGAACATTAAATATTGAATTGTTTTACTCAGGTTAATCATAATAGTTTTGTACGTGCACATGTAGCATATCCAGTATTGTTAGCAGTACATGCAATGACTAACTGGATGGATAATAAATGTATTTCATCTGTCTTTAAAAAGTGTTTTTGTGGCATCCGTGCTCCAAATGTTGGGATACACAGGATGATATGCAACAAAAGCATCCAAAATTGAGTTTACATTATTACATGATATGTATCCTGACTTGCTGACCCACCTGGACAGCCCACAAATTCCTGTTTGTCTCAGAAGAAAGCAAATAATAAGATGTTGTTATCCTCCTGGAAGGATGAAAAACAAGTCCCACATTCATTTAATTACATAAGGCCTAATGAATGATACCTTTGTCCTTTAGCCTGACTGCACTGTGACCTGAGTCATGCATGATGTTATTGTTGTTGTTGATGATGTTGACAATGATGCTACTCTCTGTGATGATGACCGCAGCTGAATCACACTGTATGACTGGTAATGATAAAATATGCAGAAGCTGGAACCTGTGTGCTCAGAGACTGAGCGAGTAAGAGCGAGGGGGTTAGGCAGTAAGGAAGAAAGAGAAACAGAAAGACAGAGAGATTAAAAGATCCAGGCTGAGCGGGGAAGCTGACTCACCGGTAGGTAAGGAGGTAAAGGAGATGACAAGTGGACAGCTGGTGGCTGGTGGCTGTCATATTAATGACGATAGAGACTGAGAGATACTGGAAAGTTCCACCCACAGTCTTCTTGGAGGGGGGGTTGCAAAACACAGCGTCAGTGGTTTCACTTTCACGGAGAGCTAGTGCAACGTTGACGGAAAGTTACAAACACTGGTAATATTGATGAGGAAAAAAAGCATCCTTATTAGGCCGAAGGGTCTGGGTCAGCTTAGCCCATGGTCCACATTTGAAATGAGATGATGCAATTTTTTGTTTTCTGCTGTCAACTCCTTGGCATTTTGCACTCTTCTAGTGAAGCAACACAGTAGGGCATGTGAGCTTGAGCAGAGGAAATCGTCAGCTTCCACCACACAAATCATTTATTGAGGGGAAAAAAAAAAAAAAAAAAAAAAAAAACACTTTTTTAAAAGGGCATGCATCATGAGTCTAGTACAGTCTGAAACTTTAGACACCTGTAAAAAAAAATGAATAATCTACACATATAGCTGAGAGACTATAGGATTTTCATTATGTCCATGGTGAGCAGCACAAGTAACATATGACTATACCATGATACACTAAGTTTCTGCTCATGCAGTGGCTATTTTTTCAGTGCAGCTGCAAGGAAAAGTTGCTTTCCATTTTACTTTGGTCTACAATTCAAACAGCTTGTAGAATCTGTACAATTCATTTTAAATCCCCTTGTTTCCTGACAAAGTAAGTCATGCTCTTTTTTTTTACCTTTTCATTTTCAGTGCAGATCATCTTTTATTTAAGTGTTACATTAGCGTTGTGAGCCTTGCCAAGTGTATGCCACCAACTTTAGATGTAAAGTTATGCTAAAACCAGAGATAGGGCACTATGATCCCATCTTTCAAAGGCCAGAGCCCCATCTCTTTGAATGGAGAGCTGTTTATCACTAAGGGGACAGGGACACCATCAAGTTGTACACAACACAGAATCATAAAATTTGGTCTGGAGGACATTAGTGCCACATAACATTTTTGTTTTTCCACTCATCTATGCTTACATGCTGGCCACATGGCAAGATTAAGACATTACATTCTGCTTTGCGACAGCCCTTGTCATTACCACGGTAACTGTGTTCAGTAATGTAAGGCATGTACTATAGCTATAGAGATTGTTTAAGCACTTACCTCATGCTTGTACAGTTTGTCATAAATATCACAGTTTGAAGCGATGCAGTGTGTGGAGGCTGGAAAGGCTGATGTTGTGCCTTACGCTGACCAACTGCCATTTAAAGCATTTCAGATTTTCCCATCGTAATCTGACAACTGAAGGTGCGCCACCATAAGTGTTACAGTAGTGAACTGTAAGTGGTGATTTCTCTTTTTTATTCTTTTTAAGATAATTTTATGGCCTTTCTGCTTTGTTTTTTGACGATACAGTGGAGAGAAAGCAAGCCAGATATAGCCGGATTTGAATCAAGACATCATGGTGACATGATGTGCACCTTGGCCAACTGTGCATTCAGGATGTCCAGGTTAGACTTTCTTCATTTTATTAAAATCAGTTAGGAAGATACTTACGGTATGCATGTAGCTAGCACTTAACTAGTGTTCACTTGCTTTGAAAGCTAGGTTATTGAACCTACACCTGGTATGCATGGATTATTGATGCAGCTGAGAACATCAAATGTAAATTCTTTTTGGGGGCATTTTTCAAGAAAAAGAAGAAAAAAAATGTTGTATGAATGGTGCTCAAAAAATCTGTCACTCAAATGTGTTTCAGCCTCAGCATTTTTAAGCAACCATTTGAAAGATTGTGTACCCATATTTTGAGGATTGCAGTCTTGCTTTACTATGTCAAATGAAGAAAAAAAACTGGTGTTCACAGAGGGAAAAAAAATACAATGAAGAACATAAACTACTAATTTCCTTCATTATACAAAATTAATTGGGGTTCTTTGATTGCTCAATGCCTGTAGCTATGTACAACATCAGATAATCAGAAAACATGCAGATGAGAACTCTGAAATAGTGACATCTGCTTCATGTTGCTACAGTTTATCTCGCCTTGTCTTTAATTGGTATGCCAGTGGCCTCAATGTCTGAAAACCCCTACTGCAGTTTGAGAAGTCTTTCACTAAGTGTCCTGTATGACTCACCCACTTTGTAGAGACTTTGTTGAGAGACTCTTGTAAGTTTATAGCTGAGGTTTGGTGGATAGCAGTGAAGAGCTTCCTCTCCTGCCGATACTCTCCAATCATCCTCTTTAATTCCCCATGAATCTCACAGCAGATTTTGTGTATAATGCAAAAGACATTCACATTTTACAGACTGAATCAGATTTTTTCCCCCTGGTTACTGCAATTCTATCAGTACAGCAAAAAACGCAAAAAGTTACATGGTGTCACAGGACATAGAGGACATAGAGGACAATTTTTATGACATTGTCCGCCATTCATTTTAAAGTACCTTGATCAAGGTCAAGTGGAAATCTAAAGAATTTAAGTTTTGTATGATATCATCATACACAATGTCATCAATATGACATTGTCTTTATTGATCCTTATCAATCCATTACGATTCTGTTATCCTCTTTCAGTGTTGTTCTGTACACACAACATCCACTGCATGTCTGTCCATCCTGGGAGAGGGATCCCGCCTCTGCTGCTCTCCCTGGGGTTTCTTCCTCCTCGTTGAAGGATTTTTTTCCCGGCAGTTGTTCCTTATCTGTTGTTGAGGGTCTAAGGACAGAGGATGTTGTATTGCCGAAAAGCCCCCTGAGGCATTTTGTGTAAGCAAATTGCCTCAGGTAAGGTAATTTGTGATACTGGTCAGTACAAATAAAATTGACTGGGCTTGACTTGCAACACTGTCCTTAACATTTCAGAATTAAGGCATATCAGATCTGACCTTGAATCTCCACATTTGTTCTCAAGACAATCTTAAGAATGAAATAGCTTAAGAACAATGCATTGTAAAAAAAAAAAAAAAAAAAAAAAATTATACTGACACCACAGGTTCCCAGATTAAAGTAGATGGTCTGATTACATTGTGGAGAACCTTGCTGCATAAATTTGCATATTACTGGGGACAAATTGTTTCTTGAAACTGCCATGACTCTTTAAAGGAATACCTCACCCAGAAGCTAAACTCTGTTTTGAATTATGCACCCAGTCCAGGTTGTCTTGAATTCCCGATGAACAAAGTTCTAATTGCAGGCGTCACTGAGAGTAGCATAGAGTTTATCAGCAATTTCCACACACAGCCGCAAAAAGGATACAACAATATCTGTCTCAAATGATCAAACTATTTGTGCAGCATAAATCCGACTCTTGACTCTCGATTCATATGTTCAGTACATCCTACAGGTTGGACTCAAACCATTTGGAAAAGGGGTAGCAGCAGTGGCTGTTTACAAAAATACAGAGCAGGTGATTGGACAAACCATCTGTCAATCACTGTGAAAGACAGCAAGCGTATTGGTAAGGTTGTTAAATCTTACTGTTTTGCAGCTCAGTGCACTGTACGCCTGTGCTTCCTCAAAGGGCGCTGCCAAACGCTTTGGTAGAAGAGTGGCCAGACTGGTTTTGCAAGTCAAAGCTTTTTGATTTTGTGAGATCAGCTGGCTGGGCCAGGCTATCACAAACAATGTAGTTAGGGTAAAATAATTACTTAATAAATCACTTTTGGAAAATGCATGCGTGAGCAGCTGTGCCTGATTGTCCTGCATGCTCATCAAACTGAAGTCCTTCGTCCAACATGTTCGTTAGCCAGACCCTTCTATTCGCTGGCTGCAGTTAATATGAATGAGGTGTAGTGAATGAATGAGTGGCTGTCAATCATGTCAGTGCTAACGGAAATGGCCACAGGTTTTGAAACCTATGCTCTCTGGCATGCAATTAAAACATTTTTCTTCACTCACGACAACTTGTAGCCTTCTTCCCCAAACATGCACCTGCCTTGCTCTACTCAGTTTGACTCAGTGTGTCAGCCCTGCATGGCTGGGATTTGCATTGTCATGACACAGGGCTACCCGCTTGGAGGTGTGTCTTTAACTACGACTGAAGCCCTGCTGGTTACCTGTGTGTTGATTAGTTCATCCTGCCCTCTGTGCAAGCATCCCATATAAGAGTTTAATTTTCAACAAATCAACAAGACCAACTTGAAATGGCTGATTCACATTGACAATATTAGTGTAACTAACAGATTTACTGACAAAAATACAATTTTACTTGTACGTTTAGTTTTCATAAGTGTTGTTACTGGGACTTCAGGTTGTGAGCAGCTTGGTTTCAGAGCCGTTCAATTCCTCACAGACCAATAAACAATGACAAAGCCCTCTGATGTAACTGCAGCCTACTTGAGGGTAGATCCCGTGTGCTTTAGCATGATTCTGGATAGGCTATAGCCCATCTCCGGCGCAGCTCAGCACAACTCAGTGCACTTAAACTGGCAATAGAGATGCAAATCGTTGCAGCTCAGTTTGACTCGACGCAAAAAATAGTGCCAGTGGAACAGCAGCATTGATGTGAGTATGTGTTACAAAATATAGATTGTTTTTGGGTGAAGAACTCCTTTTAGTAGCAGGAGTATGTTAACAGAGAAATATTTGCCAAACAATGCATCACTTAGTTTGAATAATGACCTAATTAGCATAACTGGTTATGTTTAATATATCATGGATATTATGGTGCAACGTTAGTCAGCTCAAGTGCCCCTTATTTCTCAATCTAATTAAATCGGACTTTGTCTCCCATGTGTTGAAAGTAAATGCTGGACTAAGCCATACCAATAATGATCTGTACACTCACAAAACATATGAGTAAAAGGGAGAATCCACCAGGTTCACTCAGCTTTGAAAAGGTTGACTTCTTGTTGTTACCGCGTCTCTGCAGGGCGTTAATGGTAGCATATACAAACTGACCACCTTCAGTGCAAAAATGGTTCATTTCATTGAAAGGAAGCCTGTTAGACGAGATACTAGACACAACAAACACAACAAAAGCACGGGTAAACAATTTAGCAACACACTTATTTTTACTTAGAAGCCACATTTTGTAAATATGACAAAAGCGCACATACAGCCCATCATCATTCAGTCCATCATTACAGTGTTAGCGGGACCTTTCTGCATCTCTCCGCTCCTTTCTCTGTCCCATTAGCATTGTTGGGTATGTTAATATTGGCGCTAGCTTATGTAATCGTAACAGCAGCAGAGGAGTGGGTTTAGAGCCTCCTAATGGCCTCATCAATGTAAATCTCCCAGACAATAATAAGCTGAAATGTGGGTACATACAGTAGCTAATGCTGCACGGTGAGAACAAAAGATCCGCGCACGCAACGCTTTCCACGTCTCAGTGTGTTTAAACATATAAACATGCATATTTGCTGTGGCACTTTAGAGGGGCATTGACATGTTTCAGTACCAGACACACACACACACACACACAAAAATGAAAGGAAGAGGTACAACATGGAGCTATCTGAATTTCTCCAGTCCTGGTAGACACATATGGTGTTTAACCTCCGAAGCCACGGTGTCTGTATTACTTTGGCGCCTCAATCTCAACATTTGTCCACGGCGAGTAAACATGTAATCATGTGGTATTTGCATTTTAAATGTTAAATACTTCCATTAAATTAGAGTTTATCATTACCTGCTGGGGGTTTGACTCCTCGTGCTTATTATTTAGGTCTTCACAGACAATGGGAGACAGATCGTGATTGTGCCCAACATAATATGCATGCATACATAAAGAAACGGGGGAAATATAGGTTATGCAGAGGGCTGCATATAGGTGCATCAGTGCTTAATGTAAAAATACTTCTCTTTTCCCTTTGTCCTGTGCACCGTCCAATGGCCTCTCAACTTCATTTCTTTATTCCTTGAGGGTCCAAAACACAATGGCACCAGCAGAAAACAGTCCAGTTGGCAATTATTCAGAATTACTGGATTATTACAAACTGGTTATACCCTAGAAAGAGATTTGAAAAATTGTTGAGTCTATTTCCAAAATATTACATGGCTTTTTTTTTTTTCCTTTTTGTTTTTCGTTTTTTTTTCTGTAAAGTTCCTTCTCAAATTGTCTTTCTCTTCTCTCCTAAACAGGAGATGATGCACTAGAAAACCAATGTTCCACGTCAAAAGTGGCGATTAGGTTTTGTGGCAGAAGAATAAAGACTTTGCGTTGTGAAATGGACAGGAAGATCAATGCCATAATCCTAATCAAATCTAAGTTTTGCTTGAAGCACGGAGCTTATTCGCCGTGTATCTTGTCATCAATTCTCTAGATTTCTCTGAATGTGCAAGGGGCGTGAAATGTGTTTCATTGTGAAGATGCATAAATGTCACAGTGGCCAAACAACAGAGTCAGGAAAATAGCATAAGTAAAATATATATGATGGCTGGTGCTGACACAATGCACACCGTGTTATGTGTGTGAGCACATGGCAAGACTGTGCAAGACACAAAGGGAACCATGTAGCTCGGTTTATGTACACCCCCATCTTTCTAGCAGATGCACAGTCTGCATAATTCCCTAACAAAGACACAGTCAACCTCTATGTATGTGTGTATGTGTGTGTGTTAATGTATGTCTGCCTGGACGTGCACATGAGCAATATGCAAGGCGGGGAAGCAGAAATTATAGCATACAGAGTGTTAGCAGTAACTGGTTGCAGGTTTTAGTAAATTCTTTTGGCAGCATTTTGGTTGGGAATCAGGGGATTTCCACTGTAAGATTCCAGAAGATGGCAAAATCAGAATTATTGCTCAATCGTTGCTCGTGAGGATGAAAGTAAATTGGCGTAAAGTGCCTGTTAAATTTTTACAATCGATACCCAGTGTTTCAAAGGAGCAGACAGTAATGAGATTACATTTCTGAGTCACTGAAAAGGTTACATTTTTAAGACAATGAGTTCACTAATCTGTAACATGTGTGTGTGTGTGTGTGTGTGTGTGTGTGTGTGTGTATGTCAGTATGTGCCAGTGTGCAGACATTTCAGCTCTGTTGGGGGGCAGTGAGCAGAAAAACACAAACTCTGCATCTGGAACCTCACAGAGCCACCACAAAGCACACACTGCGCTTGGATGTGCAAATATTCATATTCACGTTACACCTACACACAATATTGCATAGGCACACACCTGCATGGATACACAGCCACCGCCACATGGACACACACACACACACACACACACTGACACATGCACAATATAAGCTGTCCAAGAAGTGATAGGTGCATGAGGGATCAGGGAGTGCCTCGTCTCGCCTCGTCTCGCCTCTCTAACCCACACTGACTCATTCAGACCAAGACAAAGGCAGACAAGCAGTAGTGCAGAGGAAGGCATGCTGAACGGATGCAGCTGCGCTCCACACAAACACGCTCTTGACACGGCTACACACAGATGCACATATGGTACACACACCTACATATGCACGCACACGTTCATGATGTGTGCATGCACGCTTACATGCATAGAAATGTAGCCTCTGCTCATGCCACGGTGGCTGTGTCCAAACTGTTCCACTACAACAGATTCACTAATGATTTTAAGGTTTAGGAAACACTTTATGTACTGGAGTGCACTTCCTCGTCAAGGAGAGCTAGTTAGCTAACCATGCTGCTTACAAAGCTAAAATAGGTTAATGATACAATTTGTTACACAAGCGCAGCAGCAAAATTGGTTTTCAAGCTGCACTTTACTCCACGTGGTGGCATGTAAATGGGGCTGTATAGAATATGGCTGCAGCAGCCTCAGCCCTAACTGCAGGGCTCCTTTGTGCATCTGTCAATCATGCAGGCTGTCGATATGAGCCCTGATGCCCATTAGCCTCTCCATATGGTGCTAGAAGCTACAGGAATCCGCTGTATGCATATTCAAATATGTACAGTGTAAAGCGCCAGCATACATGTGAACTGTCTACCTAGCTCCTGGAGGGGTGGAAAGAAAAGGAATCAATCTATCAACCTATCTAAAATATGAGCATAGTATGCAGGTCTATTTTATGAATAAGCCTGTATAGTCTCTATTTGCATACAGCATTTAACTATAGAGTTGATATGCCCTTGAGAAATTGTTCGCCACCGGACCAAAGGAGACAGCAGCTTTCTGCTAGAATAAACATTACAATAGAATACAATGCTTCCTATCATCATTAATCATCATTAAAGCTCCGTTTTCCTTGATCTTAACAAAATAAAGATTTTTTTCACTTTAATATATTAAACTCGTCATGTGTTGACCCACTAGCAGATGACCTTAGTTTATAAAAGCAGGAACACAATGAATTTATTTATTTCTCTCTTATTGAGCCTGAAGGCTGTCAGTTTCCCATATGGTGTAGGCAATACTAATTTCACAGTCCACTGTGATAGTTCATGGTAGAATGGTAATCAATACCCCATCTTAAAGGCATAGCTAACCTACAACAACAGTATGCTTTGAATTTGCATCAATCTATACGTGGCATATAGGTTTGCTAACTGCTATGTTTTTGGTAAGTAAACTTAAATGCAGTTATCTGTCTTTTTGTGGCATTGGAAGCGCTGAAAAGAAAAAGAAAAAAAGCCTTCCCTTTGCTGCTCCAGCCTTTACCTTTCTAACTGAACACATCAAGCTCAAACCTGCTTCTTAGCTCAAAATGTCGTTGAAGGTTGGAGGCAGGGATTGTGTGAGCTCTTCTCCTATTCAAAGCTTTCATCCGCACAAAAAGGAGCTGTCTTTACATCAAAGTGTGTTTACTAAATGTGTTCTCATCCCAGCCGCTGTCAACTCAATACCCTAGATATGGACAGATATGGATTTGGAGCTATTGTTCATGTTGGATACTGTACGCCTTCAGTTTCTGTTTTTAACTCTCTGGTGTTATATATGTATGAATGGCAGGTGAAGTATACTGAAATCATTTAAGTGACTGGGAGTGAATGTGAATATGGATTAATGGGTTTCTTTGCTGTCATATCGCCAAAAGTATGTGAATAAAAAAATATCAGATTGTATAATTAGTGACAGATGAGAAGGTGGATTTTAATGGTAATACATTTTTTTAAATCACTACATAATGAGTACATTTTATTTGCTCTGGCCTGTACGTGCATTAACACAGAATGATTGTGTGTTTGTGTTCTACATGAAGCAGTCATTTCTAATATCACATAGGAATATTTCTATTCTTATTTTTTAGATTGATGTCTTGTAGCCAACTTGTAAACAATGTGCAATAAATTAATAATAATAAATCTGTTTACGACGACGTGTTATGTTGTATTACTGTGGCAGACCGTCCGCTGAGTTCGCCCGGCCTTCCTTTTGAGAGAAGATGAGCGCTTAACAAGGCAGACAGTTCAGGCCAGCTGAAGCAAGTGGGGCTGCTCTCAAGAATTCTACACACACACACATGCACGCACGCACACACACACACACACACACACATGCACACACCTCTGGCTCACCTTCCTTCATGGTTCAGCGGTTATTCATTCAATCACATACTAACTTCACTCTTCCATACACACATACACACACATGCACACACACACACACACATTAGCATATCCCACTACAGCATTTAGAACCAGCCTACTGTAACATATAGGTAAAGCTCAGTCAATTACGGCAGATTAAAATGTGCTTACATGTATTAACACGGGCAGTTTTGTGTGGCTCAGTTGGCTGTAACCCCATTCTCCCCGATATAATATATATTGAAAATGCATGAAATTGCAATAGTGTAAGTCTTTTACAGCAGTATAAAAAGCGGCATTAAGCAAGATTTTAATGCAAAAAAATGTTATTTTTTATATTGGTGTGAATTATGTAGTGTGCTGCACAAGAAAGGAATGTTAATAATGTATAAGAGGATCGAGATCGTTAAGGAGATCGTATAATAGGTCAAGAAAGATCAAGAGGGTCATTAAGAAGATTGTAATATATGCGGAAAATGTATGAAATTGCGATACTGTAAGTGAATTTAAAGCAGCATTAAAAGCAGCATTAAGAACAAATTTGATGTAAATATGTATTAATTTTATTGGTCTAAATTAAATGGGCTGCACAGAGGAGATTGGCTCGCTCCTTCTGCTAGAAACCCTGCACTGCCAATATTAAAAATATGAGGATAAAACACTTGGTCCCTGTGTCATATCAGCAGATAAAACCATCTGTAAAATTGTTTGCTTAATGGTTAGCAATTGAACTGCTGTCAGGCTGTTATAAAATAGCAGCAGGACCGGGGTCAGTTCACTTTTAATCCAATCAATCGTAATGTAGATCGAGACTGCCGTTCATTTGCTAATTACGGAGCAATCATTCTCATTTATCTTTCGGTCGGTTTGGTGTGACAGCCCACTCGCGCCGAAGGATTTTGACTGTTTGAATGTTAAATGTCCAGAGTCGATCGAAGTAAAAAGTGACTTGAAAGCGACTGTTGGGTAGCAGAGGATGAATGAGTGGTGCTGGCAGTTTGACCGACTCCATGGGAGAGACGACAACTTGCAGCGAGGCAGCCAGACGGTCAGTCACCCCGGGACCCTCTGTCTTTTTCTGTCTCTTTTACTGGCTTTCTTTCAGTTACTGCCTCTGCCTTTTTCGACACACACGCACACGCATGCTCGCAGACACACACACACACATACACACTCACTCACTCACACAAATGCACACTCTCACAGTCACCAGCTGTGTAGTTTGCAGCTAAAGGACGTGGTGTCAAAACTTATGCACAGGCTCTTCATTCATTTTTATGTATTATATTATCCTCTGTCTATAGTCTTTCCTCGCGAGCCAACTTAAATGATATTTAAGCTAAGACTCTTCACCGACTCTGTCTACAAACCTTCAAGGCACCCATCCATCCTTCCTTCCTTCCCTTCTTCCCTCCTTCCCTACTGTACTCATCTCTTCTTTCATTCCGATCCCTCCCCTTCTTTTCCCTCTCCCCTCATTGCTTGTCACCTCTTCTGTTCCCACACCTCCTTACCCATCCCTGTTTTCTCCCTCCCTTCCATCCTTCCTTCACTCCTTCCACCCTTGTCTCCTTTCCTGCCTGTTCCCTGAATCTCAATGTGTGGAGAGGATGTGGCGAGGCGAGACCTCCCCGTCGTCGGTGGGAAAAAAGGGAGAGACCATCGGCTTGCAGACGGAGGGGATGCAGCGAAGGTATAGGCTGGGAGGTAGAGTATAGGCCGGCCCATGTCCGCCCTCCCCCTCCCTCCCCGCTCTCCCTCCTTCCCCCCCACTGCAACCCATCAGGCCCCCCCTTCTCCTGTGCCAGGGTGGTATGACCTGCTGGATTACAAAACAGCCCTCCCATGTGTCTGCCTGTTCTCTGTGCCAGCCGAGAGACAGCGATACCAAGCTCCTGGAGCGCTGGTGAGAGAGAGAGAGAGAGAGAGAATGAGAAAGAGAGAGAGAGAGATGAACAGAAGAATCGAGGAAGACAGAAAGAGAGTGATAAGCAGAAAGGAAAGACAAGACAGCAAGGGAGAAAAAAGGGAGAGAGAGCAAGGGAGAGAGACACAAAGGAAGAGAGGAGGAAGAAGAGGAGATAGAACCAGGAAGAGAGGAGAGGAGAGGAGGGGTGGAACAGGGATGGAGGGACTGATGAGAGAGTGTGGGAAGACAAGAGAGAGAGAGTGAGAGAAGAGAAGAGGAGGTAGTTTTGAGTGATAGCGAACACACTGCAGGCGAGAGCGATCGTAGCGAGCGGGACGCTGAGCAGCAGCAGCGCTGTCAGAGCGCGCTCAGCCCTCAGGGACAGCCGGGGGTAAGTCACACACTCTTCATCTGCCAGGCATGCTCACATGCATGCACACACACACACACACACACACATACACACACACACACACACACACACACACATACACACAGGGTCATGCACATGCATAAATGCGCGTGCACACTCAGTCCCATTCATGCATTTGCACACTATACGCATGCAATATCCTCCACTCCCCTTCCTGCAAGTAGGCCTGTGCTGTGTTTCACACTTTAATCAACAATGCTTTGGAGAAAATGGAAGAAAAAGCATATATTTCTCCTGACAACAGTCGCTATGGTGAGATTTACTGATTTTCCACTGAAGAGCAGAACTATTCTCATCTTGCCGCTGGTCCAGGTAAAATGCTCCACGCTGCTGTAACTGCTCAGATGGACAGGTAGACTGCCACTAGGTTTTTTTTTTTTTTTTTTCCCTCCGCAGAGCACAGCTGGACTTCCTTTGTCAAAGTGTATCATTTTTTTTTTTTTTTTTTTTTTACCCGTCTGCAGTTTTCCATCATCCAGTTGTTTTAGTTTCTTTCTTATTGCTTGCACTCCTCTCTCTTTGTTCGCCCAGCATGGTATGAGGTGGGCTATTTTATAAGATAATGAGAGATAAGAGAATGATCAAGACCGGAGTCGTCAGGGGAACGGATAATGGCGTAGGGAGAGAGGAGCTTTCGCTGCGTGGAATCAATTTCATATGATGTCTGACAGGCTGTCATGGAATCATTATGCAACCCCCAGAGACAAAGAAATGCTTTAAGAAGCTGTAGGAATTGCAGAGTGTGTGTTTGTGTGTGTGTGTGTGTGTGTGTACTTCTGTGTGTGTGTGTGTTATACTTCTAATGGCATACACACATACAAAGACACGCACATACCACTAGCGTACAATCATCCTCTCATATCCGCGCACACACAACTCAATTTCAAAATAACCAGGCGATTCGGCCGCCTCATCCCTAAACCGGTTACAGCAGTCATTCAAGGAATTTTCTCGCAGCGCAGCCTCTTAGCCGGAAAAATCATGTTGAATTTTCTCCAGGCGGTGAGACAGAGAAAGGCTACAGTCCCAGGGAGTTGATAGGTTGCTGGTTAGGAGCCCTGTAGATCCAATTGATTCCTGTGCTGGAAGGCGAAGGGTTGATTAACCCAATGGAACCAGGGGACAGAGTGGGTTTTATTGTCTGAATGAGAAGCACTTCCTCACATTTAGTTGGTTTTACCCCCTGGGGTGAGCAAATTGCAGAAAAAGAGTGAGAGAGAGAGGAAAATGTGTGAGCAGTTAGAGGCTAAAGGAGCAAAGAGACAGAGAGAGAGAGAGAGAAAGAGAGAGACAGGGTGGTCTGAGTCTCATGGGGCTCGACAGCAGCCATATTAGCTAAGTTACAGGCCTTGGCGGACAGATGGGTGACAGAGGTCGTCATGGTAAGTGGTTGTCATGGAGAGGGGTTGTCGTGGTGATGGTGATGGAGCTGAGTGGGTGGGACCCCTGTGGATGGGGCTCACCTGGTCCAAAGAGACCATTATCTTCATCTCTACCTGCAGCTTTATTTTCCCACAGCGAAGACCTTACAGGATGTTTCCCGTTTCATTTCGCTGAGAGATTTTATGTCATCTGCAGAGAATGAATTTGTGATCGTGACGCAGAGTGATTTGAAACGCATAGCATGATGTCCAGAGGAAAAAAAAGAAAAAGAAAAAAAAGAAAAAGAAAAAAAAGGCGGGGTCAATGGTAAAAATGATTTTTTTTTTCTTTCTATTCAATTCGATATGGAGGTATGAGGTTTTCCGCACTGACGACAGGGGTCTTTTCCCGCTGTTGACTTACAGCATTGACAGAGTATTAACACAGCGCTGATTTACGCTGCTGGATCCATTTCATTAATTAATCCATAACTAAACAAAAGCTGGGAGTACTCTGCTGTCCAAGGCTGTGCCCGCTTTCCCAGGAGCATCACAGTTGTTCCATCAAGTTTGGCTGCGTTTTGACGGCAAGCGATTTTTAACCCTTTAGAATAACAGAAGGGCTCTGTTTGGACAGGCGGGAGAGGATCGAGTTCATGCCACAAATATTTAAACATCAGATCTGTGGTAAGTGTGTATATCCAGGCCTAGACTGGAGATTATCTTGGTGCTAAGATGCTTTTTGGGAAGCTGGACCGCGTTGATTTCTACACGCAGCTTAAAGACAGCTTGAATCATTATGGTGGAAATCTCCCTCTCTCTGCATTTCCTGGCACAGATGGGGGGCCTTTTCCTATGAGTGCACGGGGATGGCTGGATGAGAGTGTGCATGTTTGTATGTATGTATGTGTGTGTGTGTGTGTGTGTGTGTGTGTAAGAGTGTGTTGAGTTGCCATCATGGTGAGTGTGGTAGCTCATTAGTAAGCCAGGGGAGAGTAGGTACATGTGCCGGCAGCCCCACCCCCACAGGTTCTCAGACAGGGGGAGCCACATGTGACATTTCTGGAGACACACACACACACACACACACACACAATTGTGTTCTCTCTCCTTTCTGCTACCCTCGTTTTCTGTTCTGCCACTATCTTATAGATCACCACATTTTCCTCCCTCATCTAGCACTTTCCTCTATGTGCTAATAATTACCCAAAGCAGTGCGAAACTGATAGCATATGAATTTGTGTATATTTAGCCAGTTCTTTATGGCCTAAAGCCTCTTGGCTCTCACATGCCAGAAAGCAAAAGATAATTTGAATATCTATACCCCAAGTGCGCATGGCAGTTACTGTAGAGTATACCATGTAATGCAACAGACCCCCCTGGGCTGTGAATCATTATCAGTACAAATTCGCACTGTAAAACATTACAACATCTCTCATTAATCCATCTAATGCTGCTGCTTACTCATCACAATCTGTTGTTTAGCAGTTTGAGCCTTAAAGCAGCCATAGGCTCGAGCTTTATTGAAAATTCGCCAACTATACCTTGAAAGTGTCGCTTTTTTTGCGAAAACGCTGCAAACACAGTCCGCATTTGGCAAAAAATAGACGTCGGTAACTCAATTTGTTTCATTTGATTTGATCAGCAGTAATTCAATCTGATTTTCTTTCTGAATGCTTGGTCATCCTTCGCCTGTCTCCAAGAGCCTGCGAGGCGCCAGCCACGTTAGCCGAGCTGTGGTTCCCCTTTCTCTCTCTCTCTCCCTGCAGAGAATTTTATGAGGATACAGTGCGATCGCCACAAAAAGGTCTGGTTCTTCAGGTGCAAATAGGAGCCATGATCGCTGAACCTGCGCCTGAGTGAGAGCTTCTCCTTGAAGGATAGGAGCACAGTCTCCCTCTCCACAATGTGCTCGAGTAAGGGCCCTTGGGTGTGGCATTCACTGAGAGAGCCCCACACCAACGTCCATGCATTCATACCACTGCCTTTGAATTAGACATACTTAATTTGGCGTGTCAGCTTTTTCAGTGTCCCTCGCTGCCTCGTTTCTTCAACTGCCTGTCTTGTTCAGCTGATTCTCCAGCCATGCTGCGTGTCACTGCATTTATACATTGTGTGCTAAAAAAAAAAAAAAAAAAAAAAAAAATTAAATGGACAAACAGATCTATTTATGCATGATTGAAAATTTTTTAACAGGCTTATTGGATTGTCAAAAAGAAACATGCTTAACTTTTTCTTTTTTTTTTTTTTTTCCCCAATTCTGCAAAATGCATTTCTTGTGGATTTATATGGTGTGTGGACTGTGAAGGACATAACTGTCCCATGTATTATTGCAGGATATATTGAAATATATATTTATATTTATTTGTGGGCATTTGTGAATGAGCTATTTTCTGTGGTGGTGCATCAAAACAGTTGAAATCATTGCAAAAATGCAACTAAATAATCGAAAGGACATTGTGCGTTTGCCATCCAAATGGCAAATAATTACTGTTATCACGGAAAATGCATCACATACGTCATGCCATGCTCACTTAAGTGTGTGTGTATATATGTGTAGGTGTGTGTGTGTGTGTGTGTGTCTCTTAGAGGACGCTCAAATCCTTTGTTCTCCATCACAGAGTCGATAACAAAGACAGTTAGCAACAAATTAATTAGATTTTTAATGAATGTTTCAACGCGTTTCCACTCTGACTTTGTTGAGGAAAATGCTTTAGTGAACACCGAAACATGTTGTAAAATTATTAAAATTTCAAGAGAAGATACACTGTCAGTAATTGCAAACGTGGCTTCATTTACATTTATTTGAATTCAATTACATATCAAAAACTGGTTTAATCAAATTATCACAAGTATAGAATGTTATCGTTTTAGATCAAACAGGAAATATTTAGCTGAGTCTTATAATTAAAACATTGCGGTTATAAAAATGACATAAATAATTTATAAATCAGTGATGTTTAGAAAACTGTTTCCATCTTTTTCTGCGCCTTTTCATGCATCCCAGTGCAAATGAAAAGGGGCAATTTATAAATAAATAGAACGAATATCCAAAAATTAATAATTAATTGCAACAATAAAGAGGAAAAACAGCTGGTAATTTGTTAATTCCAAAAATACTCATATAATCTTTTATGAATACAACAAAAAAAGGACTTAGCATTGTGTTATTAGTGATGATACTGTAAATGTGGTGTGTGTGTGAGAGAGAGAGAGAGTGAGAGAGAGCAAGGAGGCAAAAGGAGAAAGTGTGTGTGCATGCATGTGTGCGCGCGCGTGCAGGTTTACACTTGTAGATGTTTGCGAGTGTGTATTGTTAATTAGTTAGACAGATTGTGAGTGGTGTTCTGATACCATCCCGACCTTACAACCTCTCCTGTTTTCACAGGAGCGCTGCTTGTTTTTCCCCCTGTAGAAACACAGCAGGCATGCAATATTAAATGAGAAGCAGGCTGGCTTTTTGTGTGACACACTCGCACACATACACACATGCATGGACACATTCACACACACACACACAGAAACACACACACACACACACACACACAATTTCACAATCACGCACCCTTGCTAAAAGGTAGCAGTCCAGTGTTTTTAAGATTTATATCCATCCATGCTGCTTTGAGATTTACGCCAAGTCTGCGCAGTCAGAAAATACAGCCGGCCAAGTTGTTGAGTTGGCTGGCCTCAAACACCCACAGTCAGCAGAAAATGACCTAGATCAGCCTGGCTCAGACCAGCACGGCTTATCCTATAGTTTGATTTCCTTTCTATGCCTCGATCCCATTACCACGTGTTAAAACATTTATTAGCTGCCTGTCCTGTGTAATGGTACAATCAGCAAGAATACGGCTCGGTCGCACATAGTTTGGACCAGCGTGGCTTATAGCTTGCTTTCCTTTGCCTCCCTTCCTCCAGCCCGTGTTAACATATCTACTGTACTAGCTCCCTCTCGTGTGCAGCGGCACAACGAGCAGAGGCTGGTTCCGCCTGGCCCGGTGGAGTTTGATTTCCTCATGCGTCCTCATCAGCCTCATGTTAAAACATCCGCCAGCTTCCTATGCTGTTGTAATGGCACCATTACCAGCCATCAATAATGCAGAGGGGGTAAGTACATGAAGCCATGCCGCCCCGAGGGACTAATAGAGCAGATGTGAGAGCTGGATCCTCTCCTGTTCTGGTACAATGTGGGGTTGTAAAGGTGGTGTTTGTTTAGCCTAACACCTAGATCCCTAAATGAACACACACACACACACACACACACACACACACACACACACACACACACAGACAATCAAATATATGGTTACTGTTACAAGTATGAATGTGAATCCACACTGGCATGGAGCTTGCACATTTACATAGACATTATTATAGAGTGCAGCCTGCAGCCGCACACAAAGACCTATA
Source organism: Myripristis murdjan (assembly GCF_902150065.1). NCBI lineage: Eukaryota > Metazoa > Chordata > Actinopteri > Holocentriformes > Holocentridae > Myripristis > Myripristis murdjan. The sequence goes on along the minus strand of NC_043995.1, from coordinate 11,296,487 downwards.
TTTGAATAGTGGGCAGGGATACAGACGCATACAAAAAACATGTACATTATTGCAGTGCAATTAGTGCATATACACACACACACACACACTAATGTACACAATATGCAGAAAATGCTGATAAGGAAACAGGCAGCGGAAAGACACCCATGTGCTCTCTCACATGCATGCACGCGTCGCGCATCACACACATCACATGATCACACGCTCTGTGAGTAGGAGTCTTTGTGTGGAGCCCTGTTCTGTGCGCTGTGGTTCTCAAGCATATAGGAGTGGAGCTGTATGGCTGTGCGTGCGCATGTGTGTGTGTGTGCACACGTGTGCGTGTGTGTGTGTGCTGGAATTCATGGAGAAGAGGAAGGCTGCAACAAGGTAGACTGTTGATTCTGCATGCTTTCATCCAGACTCTGTGTGTATATGCATATGTGTGTGTGTGTGTGTTCATGTGTGCATGTGCATATATATATATATATATATGTGTGTGTGTGTGTGTGTGTGTGTGTGAGTGGCTGTTGCTCCTACATGTTTCCATCCAGACAGAGCTACGCATACGTGTGGGAGGGGTTATGAGAACAATGATGGGTTCTCGTCTGCCTCCTCACACGGTGTGTGCAAGCGTGTGGGAGCGCATGTGTGATGAGCGTCTGATGAGTGTGTGTGTGTGTGTGTATGCATGCGAGTTTGTATGTGTGTATGAAGCGACACACTGTCACATGTGGCTGTGGCACCTGAAGGTAAGCCCTTTCTTTTCCTTTCTCTTTGTATTGCTGGATTCTTTCACTGATGGCTGGATTTTCTCATGTCAGTTTTGCAGTGACACACTGTAGATGGAATATCAACTTTTTGTTATTCTTCTTTTTTTTTTTTTTTTTTTTTTTTAATCCAAATACCTGTCTCCCTCTGTTATTTATGCCTGCAATTATTCCCATCAGACATATCAATGCGATGCCAATATGGTTGTTGACTCAACAAGCATATTTCTTTGTTGGAATCGCCTCACTTACTGTAACAAATAGTGCCGCTAACCTTTCTGTACTTTGAGCACTCAGGTACTTAGTGCGAGTAAGCGGGTTGGAATACATTAAACAGCTTATTGGCTCATAGTAACTCCATCATTCACACCTACCATTTGTCATGTGTCAGTTTGATGTGCGTACATTGGCTGTGGGCTGCAACAAACGCTCAAAGATATGTACCCTCAGTCCCAATTTGTTGAAACGGTTTACGACAGGGTTCCCCGGGGATACACCCTCCATTTTTCATTGTCTTCCCACGCTCGGCTCACACACTCTCTCTCTCACACACACACACACACACACACATACACGCACAGGTGCACGCACGCACACACACACTCGCACAGGGGCACGCAAATTCAAATGCAGTGCGTATGTATGCATCCTACACAGCGGCACCATTTCCATATCAAAGATTGCCTCCCACCAAAGGAGCGGTAATGGGCGGTAAACTCTAACATTAACAGGCTAACATTAGCTGCCGGCTGTGTCTGGGTGACATCTGAGGGACAGACTGACAGGGCAGGGAGAGAAGAGCGAGGGAGAGAGACAGAGAGGGGAAATGAGACATGCACTATCAAGAAATTAGAAAAAGAAAGGGGGGGGGGCAGGTGAAAGGTAGGGGGTCGCTGTGAGGTGGACATGAGGTGAATAAAAAGAAAGGTAAAGGACAAGCAAACGAAAGGCGTGGGGAGAAATAGAGCACAAACACGCGGGGGGTAGGAGTCAGAATAAAGCAGGAAGATGGGGGGAGAGGAAAAAGGAAAAGAGAGAATCAACGTGGACTATTTTCACACGCCTGGTTGCTCCCAGTAGACAGCATCAACGACCCCCCCCCCTTCCACACACACACACTCACACTCTCTCACACACATACACACCACCACATCTCTCTCCTCCCTCCCCCCCAGCTCGGGCGTATGGACGGCAGGCAGGCAGGCAGGCGTAGCGGCCCTTTGTTTGACATATAGCTACACACAAAGGCATCGGTGCCACAGACCCGAAATAGCGATGGAGAGCATAGGGCTGTGCAGCGGACACACACACACACACACACTCACACACTCACACACACTCACACATGCACACACACTCTCATCAGGACCACTTCTGATTGGCTTAAACTAAGGCTTCACCATGGTGCTGGTGAGTGATTTTGTCATTTATTTGACCTACTTGTATTGTTATCAACCATCCTGTAATGTTAAAATTAATTTGCATATTTATGTTTGGAGTCAGTTTGACCTCAGCAATTTAAAGCTGCAAAAAAGACACGTTGAAAGCTCAGACTCAAGTTTAGGTCTGAGCTGCTTTGTGTCTCCCTCCTGACCATTGTAATATATCATATATTCATATTATTCAACAGTTTGAAAATATGCAATTCAGCATAAAGGGACATTTATTTACTAAAAATATGTTTTGCTGTTTTAAAGGCTTAATACAAATTTTGAGTGCTGATTTGTAGTTTTTATAGCATTTGGAAAGAAACGTTTTTTATTATCATCAGCTATTGTTATGTTTGGGATCAATTTACCCTCAAGTAAAATAAATAAAAATTTAAAACATTTAAAATATTAAGAGCATAAATGCTTCAGAACACAGGCACAAAATACATCAGTAAAAAAATACATAGCTCACCAGAATACTCAAGAGCTGGCTTTTTGAATTGAATCCCCTCTGGACAAAGATGCCAGTCCAGCGTCACATTTTTGATTGACATTTTATTTCACAATGTAATAAGACACAATTCAAAGAGAAATGGTTAAGTGTGTATATGTTTTTTTTTTTGTTTTTTTTTCATGGTTGCACTCTCTACATGTTGTGTGAACTGTCAGGGCTGCAGGATCTTGCACTGCTACAGGTTTTCCATTCCCAGTGTGTTTCTGTGTGTGTGTGTGTGTGTCTATCTTATGTTAGGGCCCTAAAGCATAAAAGTGTTTTTTGAAAATAAAATAATGCTATGGCAAATTTCCCTCAATATCAGTCAAGAAAGAAAGAAAATATGTCTAAAACTGTGTATATGTTTCCAGGTCTTATAAAGCAACATTGAGCCTCAACAACAAATCATGTTAAATTTTACATTTAACAGTTTTTCATGTAGAAGAAAATAATATTAATCTTGTTTTTTGAGATGTTAGACCATGAATGGAGTCAAACACATTCGGAGGGTGAGACAATGCTCATGGTTCATTGACAGATTTGTCAGTTCCCTGTGATTATTTCCTCCTCAGAATCTATATGCCATACCACAGTGCAGTCCTAATGGGTAATTTATTTTTATCGGTGTATTTACTGCAGCTTTCAAGACCTACTGTACAAGAGACCTTTGTTTCTCCTCCATTCCCCAGCTGGGAGACAAAAGAGGTTGGAGGCTATTGACCACAGAGAGCACACCGGCTCGCTTTGAGATCTGGCTTCCCGAGGCGGTGTGACTCGACTGTTACCGAGATTGTAGTAGAGACACGACGCGAGCCGTTGGGTTGAATGCACAGTTTTCTGCGATCAATTTCTGTATTCACAAAGCAGCGCCGTGGGTGGGAAAGGGCGAACTGAGAGGCGGCGTGGAGGACGAATAAATACTCGGTCAAACCGGCATCTTGGCCACGTTATACTTCTCTAATTTTTTTTCCATATGATTCTGCACGCAGCTTAGAGGGACATTTTGCGGGGAAAGTTGGTTTCTGACACCAAATCGCAGGCCGGAGAGAGCAATGAAGCACCGGTGTTTATTTTTAGCAAATCAATCACCGGTTAAATAAAGGCCAGTTAGTGCACGTTGTCAGGGTGTCAGTGCCCCAGCAGGTATCCATCCTAAAATAAAAGACCCCTCACTTTTGCTTGTTAGTGTTTCCAAAGCCTCAGGGACGCAGACAGTCTAAACTCAGCTCTTTTCTCTCCTGACACCTTTTATGAAAGATTAACCCCACAGTGGCGGAGCAGCCATCTTTGTTTACCACCAGGAGACATTTTTATTTATTTCCTCCTGACACATATGCAGGAAATTGACCGAGAGACAATGCCTTACTCACTCAGCCAACAAAAGAGAGAGAGAGAGAGAGAGAGAGAGAGAGAGAGAGAGAGAGAGAGAGAGAGAGAAAGAGTGAGACAGAAACAAAGCACGAAGCGGCAGAAAGATATAGCAGAGAACTAAGAATATCATACTTTTTTTTCTCTTTTTTTTCATACACCTAGAGGCTTCCTCCATATTTCGAGGGGGATCTCTTCAATGAGATGACAAGCTTTCTGCTGGAATCTGTGGTAAATGGATTTCACACCACACTCCTCGCAACAGGGGATTTGGGCGCTGGCGGGCAAGAGAGCAATATCTGCCACCGGAATGTCAGCAGTTTCCAATCCACCATTTGAACTGCAAAACACTGTGGCACACACTATACAAGACAGTTCATGGCATTAGCACCGGTTGGTCCCGTGCCATCCGAGAACTCTACAGCATAGAAGGGAGGAGGTGGGGGGGACAAAACTGGAGCGCAGTACCAGTGTTTTAACGTGGCAAAAAAAAAAGAGAGGGAAATGGTTTAAAAATGCAGGTATACACCGAATGTGAGGCAATTCTATTTAGAAAAGCCGAAGTCTTTGTGAGCATGAAGAACCCAAATCTTGCATTTTTCAATATGGAAGTTATTACCACAGCGCCTAATCCCACACACTCTGCTTAGCTACTTAGAGAGAAAGAGAGAGAGAGAGAAGGAGAGCGAGAGGAGAGAGAGAGAGAGAGAGAGAGAGAGAGAGAGAGAGAGAGAGAGAGAGAGAGAGAGGTGAGCCTTTAATTCCAGCTGAGGATGGCAGGTATGTTAAAACCAGATAAAACGAGACATTAATTGACTGACAGAGTTTGCTAGTGGGTTTTATCAAAGGGTGTGTGTGTGTGTGTGTGTGTGTGTGTCTCTGTGTGTGTGTGTGTGTGAGAGAAAGGATTTATGTGTGTGGTCTTTTGCGAGTCCTTCTCTTTCGCTTTCTCTCTCTCTTTCTCTCTCCCTCTCTCTCTCTCTCTCTCATGCATACCCTTTTTTCCCTGCCTTTTCCTGCCTCTATGCTCCCTGCTCGTTTTCGCCCTATTTGGTCGAGTTCTGTATCTCAGTGGGAGACTGGGGAGGCTTGAGGGAGAGAGACGAGGCAAACCAGGTGCAAGATTACATCGAGAACATCAGCATAAATGACTCTCTGAAAAGCCTCTTAATACCAACCGAAACTTGAAATCAGGGGGCTTTGAAATGCCACTGTGGGGCTTTTTAAAGACGTAAAGGCCCTTGTTTGTCATTTTGCGGATGAGAATGTTTTGCAGCTCTGTCAAGATGCTCAGATTCTCTCACACACAGTTAAATCACCTCAGTCACATGAAAGAAAGACAAACATCTTTTTTCTCCCTCTCTCTCTCTCTCCCTCTCTCTCTCTTCAGCTGCACGCTATTATTCAAACCCCGAGCACGCCTGTGATTCCCAGATTGAGTGATAGCGGATTTGTCAATCAATACTCAGATTTTTCTGTGTAATTTCAAAGTGATGCAGTTGAAAGCTAATGCAGTGAACCATCCAAGGCCTCCTGCCTATCAGTGAACAGGCGCTGTGGTGCTTTTAGCAGAGCTGTGAGGACACATTTACTTTCAATTGTGGACCAGACTGAGGTAATTTTGACTGGACCCTGGAGCCTTGGCGCTCATCTTTCTATTCCAATCTCTTTTGTAGGCCGCCCTGATTCCACATCCTCATTTCTCATGCAGGGGGTTGTAACAGAAAGTACATCATCCAGTATCACTTCCCCAAAGTTACATGGTAATTCACCGCACTGAGCCTTGAAGCCTTCGATGTATAGTATTTATTGATTTCATACATCACTGACCATCAGTGGATTTAGCTGAGTAATATTATAGGTATAATTATTGTAGTGTTTTTCACTAAAATAGGTATCTCATGGTGTATTGTTGCATTCTTGTGAAGAATAAATTAATAATCTGTAAGCCTTGCAAATCGTTTAGAATGTGACTGTGCATTTTCTGTATCCAAACACACTTTATGTACGCTCGCATGTGTGTGTGTGTGTGTGTGTGTGTGTGTGTGTGTGTGTGTGTGTGAGCAGTCAGATGATATATGCATGACTTATGTGTGATATACTGTACGTATGATGGCAGTGTGCGTCACTATCACTGGCTTTTGTTTAAAAGGCTGCAAATAGAGAACATTAGTATCACTCTTACACAAAACAGTAGATTAATAGGTAATCCTGATTCAAATTGTAGCATTCATTCTTTGCCTTGATTCAAGGCTATTTGCATCTATAAAAATATCAATTTGTTGATAAACTGATTTTCAAAATATGCAGTCATGAATTTGTATTTAATTTCTTTTATCTGCAGTTATTCTACTTGATAAGTATTTTTATTATACAGTTTCAAAATCTAGTTTTTTTTTTTTACTGTACCCCTTGAATGGCCAATTTACAATTATATTTAATCTAAATGTGATTAGTATCTGTATCTGTGAACTCTCCATAATTGCTAAATGTGTTTCAAAAAAGGAGGGTATGATAGGATTATTCTTTCATTACAATGCATTTTTGCATATTAAAGGAACATTTCAACATACAAAGACATTGCCACCTTTAATTGGGTCTGGGCATGATAACTCAAAGTGCACCTTTAAATGTAAAGGTCCATCTTGTGGGGACTCGTCTCCCTCTGACACCCTGAAACCCACAGATAACTGTCTCATCTCAAAGACAAAACATTCAGATTCCATTTAGTCTCCTTTCATGCTTAAATCGATAGTTGGCTGCTCAGCTATTACACTCCAACAACCTCTGCCTTGATTGGTCCGAGGCAGCGGCGGCTTGTTCCCGGGCCAATCAATGTGGATAATCATAGTTGTGATGTAGATGGGGAGCCGTGCGGCCATAGGCTGCATGATTAATGGGCTTATTATCAGCACAGAGCGGACCTTATCACAGCGTTTACTGCCCGCGAGAGGGACGGAGGGGGTTTCCATAGGGAATCAGCGTGCATGGATACGCTATAGGGACAGATGCACTCACACAAGAGTGAACGTATGGGGCATGCACAGGCACTCATACGTACAAGCACATGCATGCAGGCAAACACAAGCACACAAAAAACAGCGAATAAATAGGTATGCACCAAGGTCCATATGTCCATACACTGATTATTCTTATGTGATTCATTACATTGTGTATAAAAAGCTAAATGTGTGTGTGTGTGTGTGTGTGTGTGTGTGTGTGTGTGTGTGTGTGTGTGTGTGTTTGTCACCGCCCATACCATGACACGCACACCACTGGTCCTTCATTATATTCTTAAAGGAAAACAAATTAATTACTTTGACATTTGGTTTCTTCCTCCAGGCCAGGCGTCAAGCCTTTATTTGAAAAACAAAAGGTGTCGTCCTCTCCTCTCCTGCAGCCTCCACCTGCAGCCCCGCATCAGCTGAGAGGTAGGTTGGGCGACCGCAAATTATCCTGCTCAGCCTTTATGCCTCAGCCGTGCAGGGATGGAGGTCATCCTCGTTTTGGTTTGATTGCACTGATTTGATTGGCTGCACATTTGTCTGTTTATCAGTCACATGTCTAAATTGGACGCTTAATCATGTATGTACCATGGAGTACATCACACTACTGTAATCAAGCTGTATCTATGTCTTGTGGGGGAAATTAAGCTCAATTATGTAATGTTTTATTTTTCATTTTCGCATTTCATTCAGCAGTGAAAGCAATTTTCTAGTTCTGACGGCAAACGCTGGCTCATTTATAGCCACCGTCTTTATAACCACATTCTCTTTCTATTAAGAGGATATTTAATTAAATATTACACATTAATTTAATAAATGAATAATTATGTTCTGTAAAGGCAGAGAATCTATAGCTAACAATGCAATTTGTGTCAGTTCAATAAGCTTTGTCAGTGACATTGTCAGAGGAAGCACAATGCAAATGAGTTCTTTAGTTTTTTTCAAGAGTACGCTAAAGAAATATTCATTTAAATGTACTGATAAAAAATTAAGCTTAATCACAGCTACAAAATGGGACTGGGCAAATATACAGAATTAAATTAAATTTGGATAAATCACAAGTAATGCTTGAATAATTTAAGAGAATGATCAGTTTTGAGTATTTCAAAGCAATTTAATCTTTTGCCGTTTGAGTCCAACAAAGTACTTGCTGTGCTTGTTTGCTGTTGCCAAACAGGTCAAGGTCACTCTCTCTGTCTCCCACTGTTTATTTCCAGCACAGAACTGGCTGTTTACTTCAGACAGGGCCAGGTTTCTACCGCTGATTAGGAGGCCCCTGGCCAATACTGAGAGGCACTAGTGGAGCAATTTAGGCCAGCTTCTCATCTTGAAAACTTTAGCTCATATGATTCAGCTGAAAAATGACATGAAAACTATTAAAGGGTTATCTGACATTTTGAATTGTGGCTTGTTGCGCCACCTATTTCCAGTAAGGAACACCAACAAGCCAAGGACAAATTGTAGAAACAGTTTCCTTCAGTGTGATCGGTAATCAAAAAAAATAATTGGCTAAAATTGAAACTTTTCAAGTTTTCCTTTATGGCATTATTACAGCGCTGAATAAGGGCAAATAAAATAAAGAAATAACGACAATGTCCTCGAGATATCGTGTATCCCACTTTAAGCCAAGTTTTCAGGCATAAAAAAAAATCAGCTTGATTTTCCCATTGAACGCCATTTATTTTGGACATTTTATCTTGGTGCACATGAGGGAGATGAAAAAATGGGATAAATGGCCGAGGCAAGATTTCTGCAGGGGATTAAGAAACTGCATATGGACGTTCTGGTGCTGATTGATGCTGATGACCAAAGCTGTCAGTTTGTCCAAAGGGGCCAAACACGTTAACGCAAACTTAAAAATCCAATTCTGAATCTTTGTCCTCAGGGTATCCTCTTTTTTTTTTTTTTTTTTTTTTCAAACCTGTGACCTACATATATAGTGGCCTTTCAGTGGGACGTATAGCCCTCAACTACAGGCTATGAAAATTGATTTTGCCAGCCAGAGGTGGTGCACAGCCCATACGTGTCAGGCCGTCCTCTGGTGAGGCTGCGTGTCCATTCTGACAGGCTGTACAGCCGGAGTACGGAGGAAGTCTCTCGCTGTCAATCTGTCCATTCAGCAGATCCAGCCCCAACGGGACCACTCTCCTTCCTCTCTCTCTCTCTCTCTCTCTCTCTCTTCTCTCTATCACACACACACACACACACCCAGACACATGCAGAGTCCCCTGGGCACTTGGCAGACATCCTACTCTCCAGCAGTTAACTAGAGGGATAAAGCAAACTGCTGGCCACACTGTGCGGCCCCTCAAGGAATGCTGTACCAATCCTTTTTCCCCCCAACTAATAAGCCTGGGCTTTCATATGCAATACACATTTATCCCTATAAGTTATTACTTTATTGACAAAAGTGTTAAGTACAACAAACTTGCTCATAAGGAGAAAGCTATAAAGCTCAGTGCAAGCCCCGCTACTGGCCGAGACCTTTTTGCATTTGTATTTTATTTGATCGTCCTGCTAGTCCTTTTTTGTGCACCTGCTCAGTTGCCTTAGTCATGCTATTCACTTTGCATCCACTTCCTTTTGAAGAATTCAGTAAATTACATAATTGTATGGATGTCTCAATAGAATTTTAGTTATGCAAGAGTATTTCAAACGCCTAGTTCCTTGCGGGATTAATCATTTAATTGCTATCTGACTTCATTTTTCTTCCATCATTTTCACATTAGGATTAACACAAGAACACTTTCTTTCACCTGTCCCAATCAAGTAAACTCTATTTCAGTCTTATTACAGATCCTATCATTTAATGTGGCTTGGAAATGACTCCAGCCACAGTGTAGCCTTAAGGTGGTTACCACAGATTTAAATTATTCCCGGGGTAGGATTATAAAATGACACACATTTTGGATGCCACATGCCTGGCCTCCCAGTTCACATTGAAACTAATTAGGAAAAGCAATATTTTAATAGTGCTGGTAATTCGGCACCACTGGCTCTCATTCCTGCACATGACAACTCAATTTGGTAGTCGTGCACATGGAAAGAAATGAGATTTTTTTTTTTTTTTTTTTTTTTTTGGAGCATCACCTGCATGACAGAAAAGATGATGGTGTGGTCCTGCAGTGAGAGACGATGCGCACAGTCAGTCAGCACTAAATATTGCGCTTCTCGTGTGTGTGTGTGTGTGTGTGTGTGTGAGAGAGTGTGATAGACAGAGACTGATCGTGTATGTCTCTCTTTTCACTCCCTCTGTCCATGCTATCCTTACTTCCCTTTTCTCATTCTGTCTCACCACCTGTCTTCTCAGTGTCTGTCGGTCTGCATCTCTTTCCATCCTCCTGTCTTCCTCTCCCTCTCCCTCTCTCTCTCTCTCTCTCTCTCTCTCTCTCTGTCTGTCTGTGGATGCCAGCTGGTTCAGCATTGCTGCAGTGTGCCACGCCTGCCAAACATCCAGTCTAAAGGCAAACCGGTCTGGAGTCACAGCTTCTCTCCCTCTCCCTATCCGTCTCTCTCCTTCTCTTCTTTTTTCGCTTCTCTGCAGCTGCAATACAAAGGCACTCCCATCATAAAATCATCTGCGTCTCTGTGGTCTCGCCTTGCCATTAAGTGGCACAGCGCTTTGTTATATTGTGTCTTTGACTTGCAGGCATAGGTGGCAGTAATGCGTTGTGCTCTCACAGCACTTTGAGGACTGTGATACTGAAAAGGCCGAATCATTTCCAGCGCATTTGACGGAAAATATGACAATGATATGCAGTCACGTGATGTTTAAATGGAAATAGGTGGAAGTTTGTTTCGCGGTTTCCCCAAAGTGTGTGTCCATGTATGTACGCATGTCTGTGTGTGCTCGAGTGCACATGTACCTAAAGTACATGTGAATGTGTGTTCCTCGCTGCGTCTGTAGTTTTCCACTAAGCCACAGAGACTTTGATAGCAGCCCATGCAGAGCGGGAGACACAGACCAGTGGCTTCTTCTAATGAGCAGACTGTTGTTCGTCTGCCATGGGGACCCTGCTTTAGGCCTGGCACACACTACAAGATTTTATGAACTAATTAAGCACCAAAAGTTGCCATCTTAGACAAAAGAAATCAAGATTCAAAGGGAAAAAAATATATAAGATGCAATTTTTCAGCCCTATCTTTCATTCATATAGGATAAGTCTGGCAGGGGTTTGTGGTGCCTACTGGCCTTGAAAGCAACAATCTACTATTTATAGACATTAATTATTCTTCCTGCTGCTCTGGCTTTGTCCTGATGGACCTGGAGATACTGTCATCTCCACTTTGGAAGTTAAATGTAGATTGTTCCCATGTTGAATTACGGATATGCAGTCTGGAGACACACAGCCTGCATGGCGACTGACATTTGTGACGGGAAGAATGCCAATATTATACATTTGCTCAGCTATTCATCGTGTGAACACAAAAGTTTAGCATTTTCACAGGGAATTCAGAAAATTGTAATATTAAGTGGCTGATTCAGTGCCTATACTCTGAAGTGTCTATGTGTGCATGTGTTTGTTAATGCACCTTTAACCCAGGCTGCATTAAAAATCACTCAAGATGCACATAGCAGCAAACTGTTTTCATGAATGTTTTAAAAATGACAGATCCTATTAAAGAATATTGCAATCGTGTCTGTTCAAAAGTCAGATTTAGCATTTTCCCAGGTTCTGTGCTCACCTCTGAAAAATTCTCAGCACCATCCCACCCAATCTCGAAATCAGTTTAATTTTCCAATCATCTACAGTAGGTGTGACTTCTGGATGACCGCTACTTTAACTGTACAGCTCCATTCAAACATCTATCTGTGGACTTTTTTTTTTTTTTCTTCCCCTGCATTTGGGAATCGAGCTAGATGTTGGATTGGCAGGCAGGGCTGCTGTCAGCATCGTCTGTGTCACCTGTCCTGCTCGGCAGCCAGCTGCTTCTCCTGTGATAAGGGGAGAGTTTATTCTCGGGCTGAAAATACTGGACTCAATCTGGCCGTCCGCCGATCGTGCAGTCTCTCTGTTTGTCTCCTCTCCTGTGGCACAAACTGCTCTCGATATTCCCTGCTGTCAATCAGGGCCAAGGCCAAACAAGCTTGTTTGTTAATTTCTCTATTATTTAATCATTATTTTTTACTAATTATATAGTAAAAAATACTAATTACTAATTATATATTAGTTTAAGATATACAACTGTGTTTCACTTAATTTTAATTTTAATTTGAGTCAGAATTGATTTGTGGTGAGATGGCCCGAAAACAGAATATATCTGTCCAATAAATGGATGGTCAATGTAACAATTCAAAATTTTGTAAAATTTTGCTTGGGTGTGGCTGACATATGTCGACCTCTTGTACGTTTCTGAAAGAATGAATGAATAAACGACAGCAGCGTCCCCGTCGCTCCCCTCATTTCTCAGAACATACTGACAAATGAAGAAGTGGCCAGCCACCTCCGCCTCCTCCTCTTCCTCCTCTTCCTTAGGAAATGAATTATGTTAAATCAGTGGTGCCAATGTCAGGCGCCGTCTGAATGATTGATGTAACCGAGATGGACAAGGCTCCATTAGGAAACAAAAAGCTTGCTTTCACACAGCAAGCAGACTCTCACTCTCTTTCTTTTCCCTCTTTCTCTTTCACACGCCCATACTCATTCTCCCTTACTCCCTCCCTCTCTCTCTCTCTGTAGTGCAGAGTAAGCACAGCTGTCTGAAAGCAGAGTGAAGGATGGACGTGTCCAACAAGAGGGAGGCTGTAGTGGGGGGTGAGGGAGAGCCGGGAAAGAGGAGGGAGAAGCCAGGGACCCGGGGGAAGACAGTGTGACTGGGTGGGGCGTGCCTCAGGGTTGTTGGCTGGAGATAGGGAACCTGTGGCCAAAGTTACAGTGCGGCCGTTGAGCATCTGGTATTGGCTTTGGCTGTTCGCCATCTCCTGAATGCCCATTTGAAGTCAAGTGAACCGGCTAAACTGGCGGTACAATTCATTTATTTATTTATTTTTAACCTTTATTTATCCAAGGGATGTTGGCTGAGTGCACTTGCTCTTTTCCAGTGACATCCCGCTTCATATTCACACAGCATCACACGCTGCCTGCTGCAACCTCAGTCTACTGCTGGACACTCAGCAGCTCTGCTGGAGCATTCAGAGCTTTGGTGCCTTGCTGAAGGGCACTTCAGCGAGGGGAGAGTGTTACTCATTCATTTCCCCCACCTACTTCAAACCACAGCCCTACTTTCTTAACCCTGAGGCGACTGCCAGCTTGCCAGCAATGAATCCCAGCAACTTTAGTATTTCTTACATAATGAGTTGGGACACAAAATGGACTTGTCTCTGGTACTTCACCTGAATGGCAAGTACTGAGCACTAAAACAAACAGTATTTGCCATATTCAGCACATTTTGTGGTTGAATGCAATGTGAACATAATGTAAAGCACAAATGTAACAGCACTTACATTGAAGCTTTTACAGTATACATCCGCATTGATGTGCATGTGACTGAATTCACATACACACAGACATTCACCTATCAACTAATGAAAATGCATAACCTTGTGTAGACTTTACGTAAAACCGAGATTCTTCTTTTCAGCACTACATATCCAAAAGATAGCATCAGTTAATGCTGAGATGCGTTTTTTCATTGATGCACAAAATGTGGCTTAAAGAGAAAAAAAAGATCAAGGTGTCTCAACAAGCCAATTAATAAATTAAAATAGAATGTGATGCGAGAAACATCCTGTGTCTAACTAGCAACTGACATGGAAGTCTTGGATGTTGGACTTCCCTGACAGCACATAAATGCAATATAATACTTACTGCTGAAAAAAAAAATCTTATGGCACAAAATCCCAGATATGGATCATCATCAAAATCTAATCAGCTTTGCTTCCGCTTGTTACTTTTCGAGATATCTTGCTAACAAGCAGACAAACAGATGGGTGGAAACGTTGCCTCCTTCACTGGCAGAAGTATTCATTGTATAATATGCGTGCAAGATAATAGAAGACTGTAGCCATACACCAAATGTCAAATAAAGATTTATATTTAGGCAAATCGGTGCCTTGTTAAAAGAAACATGCCTTATAGCGCTCTTTTCATGATTTATTGTTTTATTGTTGGTAAATATACCAATTTCAACTGTGAAAGACATACATTATTTATTTATCCCTTGTGTGTTTTATACATACCGCCCTTTGCAATGAATGTATAAGATAAGCATCATGCTCACCTTGAGAATACATTGTTCTTCAGTTCTTCTGTTAAATGAATTCACCCATTATACGACTATATTGTCTTGTTTCGGGGCCGAGTCATCACTCCAAAGGTGTCTGCTAAGCAAAATATTGTGATGAATGGAATGGGATGAAACAAGCTGAATAGCTCCCTGGTCTGTCAGAGGGAGGCATGAGGGCTGGCAGATGCAGAGTGGGCTTTCTCCCTGAACTGGATTCAATCAGGGGCCATCACAGCACAGGCATACAGACAGAGAGACAGACAGGGTTTGATACAGCAGGGCCACGGAGATTGGGATGAGACGAGCATGAACATTTGGACAGACAATATAGAGGTGTCAGGGACGGAGAAAGATCCCCGAGGAATTACACCATGGATGATATGTGATGAAATTCTCAGGCGCTTAAATATAGCAGAATGTGTTTGAAAGGAATCAGATCATCACTGTTCTTTACATAGATGTAGTGGGTTTGAAAAATAGGATTAGATTGAATTTTTTTTCTTTTTCTTTTTTTTTTTTTTTTTTTAAGGGCACTCAAATTAGCTTCTCTAGATATAATTGCAAGTCCAAAACATGGCTTGCAGATATGTGCTCACATTCTTACTCAAGTTTATTTGTAAAGCGTATATTCCTTACAAATTCAGCTCATTGTGCTTTCACTGAATAAACAGCAAGAAGAATCAAGACAGAAGAAAATTCAGATTATATTAGAAACATTAAACTATATAAACAAGACTGTACCATGGTTAGTTTCAGTCTCACATTTTGATTGGCTGAGCTAATAATGGCACTCGTACTACAAATCTATATGTGTGTCAGTCACCTGTGATACAAAGCTGATACACAGTGAAGGCTGACCAGCTGAACACAGGCAGCTGATATGCAGAATCATTTCATCTTAAAAAAAAAAAAAGAAAAAAAAGAAAAGAAAAAATCAGAGACTAATTAATAATGAAATGTGGTTTCATCACAATTACAATTAATGAATGAATGATGAATGATCAGTGAAACTGTGGTATAATCTAAGGTTTTACTGTATATTGGCGTTTGTGTGCTGTGGACACACGGCTGAAGGTGGAGTAATGCTCCCTTATACATTATTACTTACATATAAAAAAAAAAAAAAAAACAACTAACATGCACACACTACTATGTGGAAGGGTAAAACGGTCTCTTATTTTTGAATGAGTGTATTGTTGGGGTGCATTTCATTTCTCCAGATTTAGAATTCATTCTTAGGAACAAAGCCAGATGTTGTGTGATGTACAGTATCTTGTGGCAAGAACCCTTTAGGAGTGAGATGAAGAATTAATTCCTTAAATTTACAAGAAGTCAGTGGAGACAAATAAGGTCTGGAGTAACATGGTCATGGTCATTTTTATTTGGTTCTGACTCACACACATGAGCTGCAATATTCTGCTTAAGCCTTAGTTTCTCATACTTAATAGTCCACTTAGGAAGGCCAGATATGCGGACATTACAATAGTCTAGCCAGCTGGTGATCAAAGCGCGCACATGTCTTGTCAGACTGCAATAGGAAACTATCGCAGATTGAAGCTTTCAGAGATCTAACATGAGTAATAAAAGCCTGGCTGAAAATATGCGCCGAACAGATTTCAGTATGAGCAGCTGAAGACAAGGACAGGGCTTGCTGAGCAAACATCTTACAGGGAGACCAAAATGGGGAATTTTCCAGAATTGTTGGAGCATCAAACACAATAGAAATCAATGCAGGGCTTTAAATAGGCCTTTGCCCAAGAGCTTCACAGACGGAGCCTTGACTGCTCTCACCTTTTCTGTAATAACACTGCGCATCGCCAAACAACTTGATTTAACTAAGATGAGTCTCTCTCTCTCTGTCTGTCTCTCATTTTCTGTTGTGCCAACACACACACACACACACACACACATACACACACGCACACACACGCACACAGACCCCCCCGCCTGCTCCTGCCCGTAATCCCTGAGGCTAATTTTGATTGTTACTTAAATCTTTGTGCCCCTGCCTTTAAAAAATCCCCAAAACTCTTGGCTCTGAAATGAGCTAAATTGTGAGGCGAGTGGCGTGGCGAGTTTCCTTTTTTTCCCCGACGTTCTTTACCTCCTTTCCTCCTTCCTCGGTGAAGTGTTTCTACCCATTATGCGCAGTGACATTCTTTGTCTGAAGGACACTGGCGTTCGTCCAAGAGCTTCTGCTGGGCCGGCCCAGCCGTTTAATTGAAACCGTAAAAGAACTTTCTTTGGCACAAAAGCCCTTATGTGGGCTTTGTTGCAATTAGATTGACCAGAAAGGCCAGCGAACCTGATAAAAAGGGATTAGGAGAAATGTATTGCTGGGATATTATGTTGAGTGTGACACGGCAGCTTGTGGAGGAATTAGCAAGGACTGACCCTTCCTGGGTTGGTCAGGCAGAAGGACAAACCAATGATTAATGGAGTGGTCAAAGGGTACGCTTTCACCATGGCTTAAAACTCAATTTTACAATGAGAGTGGTGGAACACTTTGCATTACAAGCCCATTTCAACAGCAGAAATGGCACAGTGAACTACCTTATTCACCTAGCCAAACACAACACTGTGAAACAGTCGGATGGAGGTTCATTATATGAAGTAGCCTGCTGTGAAACTGCAGTGTGTTTACCCTGTGAAGTTGCACAGTGGACACAGTGCTGGGATTGTGTCTATTGTTCTGTCCCTCTCATGACAAACTACTGATATCTTGAAGTTTGGGAGATTTTCAACTCTTTGTTGGCTCATTGATCTTTAATTAAAGGTGTTTGCTTTAGGCTGAACATGCAAACAAATAAGCTAAAAAACCACAATGAGATTGATTGCCTATGTGTGGTGACTAGAATGGCACTGGGTAAATTAGACTTTTTTTTTAAATAGTGTTTTAACATTTCTCTCTCTCTCTCTCTCTCTCTCTCTCTCTCTGTGTGTGTGTGTGTGTGTGTGTGTGTGGCCAATTAGCTGTAGCTGTACAAAGGTCACTCTCAAACACTTTAAATTCAAGGCCCACAGGCCAGATCAGGCCCATAGCACAGTTATATCCGACTTTTGGTTCCATATTGCCCACAACATGAATACTACAAACCCCAACATGCATTGCAACATGCAGCTATACACTTGTGTGCCCCCTCCTCCTCCTGAAGAGCTCCTCAGCAGCCCAGATCGCTTCCATGACGACCGTTATCAGCTAACTAGCTCACCAGCAAGTCAAAACAAAAAGTGGAAACCAGGTGTTTTCAGGATGGGTGGAAGGTCCACTTCCTGTTTGTTTGCCGTGACGATAAACCTGTCTGTCTCATATGTTTGGCTGATAACCATAAGAGACAGTTGTTGTATTGTTAAGCTCTTTTTTTGTATTTGTTTTTGTAATCACAAGTCAACCTGATAATATTTTTATGTATTACTTTTGAAATGCTTTGTCATATTTTGCTCAAATGACTCATGTGGTTTGACAGGAAAATCTTAGTTTTGTTTGTAATTGGATTTGTGTGTCAGGCATTAGTAAAACCATGCATGTAGATTTCTCTTCAGCAAAATATCTGGTTATTTTTGATTCCATGTGATGAAACTATTTGTCATTTGAAAGGATTCAGGCTCACGGATACAAAATGCCAGAGAAAAGGGGATGATCAGTCGACTCTTTGATGTCATTTTCCACTCTAATCAGTTGGGATTCAGAAATCCTTGTTTTGTTTTATACAGAGACATTTTTGGGGAGGAATGTTTCAAGTAAAGTTGTGTGTGAATGAGTCATTATTTTTGCACAGGACATATTTTAAATGACCACTTTGGGTCAAAAGGGTCAAAATAGGGTCAAAGGGTCAAAATATAGGCTGCTTTGTCCTTGAATTAATATTGATTTTTTTAATATGGCCCCTTGAGTGATTGAGTTTGACACCCCTCATGCCTAATAACAATCTGCACTGTTGTGCTGTATCTACAGCTGCCTTTTTATTTTCCTTCCTTAATTATCATTAATGTAAAATTCATACATGTTGATCTTGTATTTTACAAAATTGATATTTAATTGATGTGATGCTATTTTTCTTGTGGCTATTCAGTGTTACTTATTTAGATGAGGAATCTTACTTTGGCACAGAACCTGCCCCCTACAGATACAATCTTTTTACAATCTTTTCTCTTTCCTTTTTCCCCCGTGTGATTTCAACAGAGAGCAAATGACAAAAAGTTTATTGAAAATGTCATCCCATTTGGCGATGCGAGGACTGAAATCTGCACCTTATTCCAAAGTGAAATACTGCTTTAAGAACATTTTACTGTAAACCCACTTTGTCATGACATGATTTCAATGTTCATACACAGTGGGCTACTTTAAGGTGGATTAAGACTTGCCGCTGTGAAACCAAAGTTATTCTCAGCTCCATCACGGCCCTGTCCTCGATACCATAGTACTTTATAAATAGGCAACCAAATAGAGCACTGTTACATCTGTGGTTCTGGAAGACACTGTGCAATTATATTACATGTCTGTAATAGGCTTGGTAGTTAGTCACTGTGGGTGGGATAACAAAAGCATTTTCATTCATATGGAGGATCCTGTATTCTAGTCAAACACCTGGGACTGGCTAAATCTCACCCATTGTTAGAGGAATAATGTTCCTGTCTGTTTGTGTGCTGCGGTATAATGCACACTTACGATGCTTAGCTGAATTTATCGCGTCAGGTTGTTCATGCTGTACGTCAGATTTTGTTGTCGACATTCCGTCTAAAAATTCAAACCCCATGTTTTCCACCTGTTAATTCAGTTTCCTTTCGCCTCTTATCTTCTGCAGGTTATGTCATGGCGTGTCATCAACTTGTCACCAGAGTGGCAGATTCACAGAGGGTGACTAGAGAAGAGCCCTACTACATCCATACTGCCCTCCAGTGGACAGGGAGCTTGTACTGCACCCCCATGCTTCATCTTCCAATCTGCTACTCCAGTCAGCCTATTTTGTATTATTAACCACTCTCACTGCCACTGCAGCATGTTTGCTACTGGTAGGTTTTATAGATTTTAAGGCTGATGGACGGTCACATGGGCAGGTGCGTATACTCCATTTATTTCACTGGCTGCCGCGGTGTGTCTTTGTGAATACCAAAAGCAGCTATAATGGTATAATACCACAGTACAGGCTTGGTGCCTCGACAGTCGCTCAGCTCCATCACTGCAGACGGCCTCGGGAAGATGAGTTACTGGACTGTGGCCTTCAAGCGGATGGTGGGTACAGCTTTGCACCGCACGCAGCCCTAATGTGGCTCCGGGTGTGGAGGGTCAGCTGGTGTTGTGAATCAGGCCGCTGAAGTGTCAGACACGGCTTCTTCACAACACCAGGGTTCCTCCCTACCATTGACGGCTGGGAAATGACACATCAATGCAGAACCACTAGAACAGAATAGAACAGAACACGGTCGAACTGAGCTGAACAAAGCTCAATAGAGATGAATAGACTAGAAAATGTGCAAAATAAATAAAAAGTCTATAGCTGCTACCTGCATCATGAAATAAGAACCTAAATGTCTTTCTAATATCAGTTGAAAATAACTTCAGAGGCTGATTTTGTTCTTTTTTATTTCTTTTTTCCTTTTTTAAAAAAATATCATATAGTGAGCATTTTGTTGACATTGAACCGAGGCCAGCTCTTGCATGTTGCCGTCTGTCAGACGCATGCTGGGAAAGCATAGAATAGATATGTTTTTGCCTCAGGGGAAATTTGTTACTGACATTAAAAGTCAACAGTTCTCTTAAAAAAAAAAAAAAAAAGACAATGCATACAGTGACCACAGCAGGTATCAGCATGTCTATTATTCCTACTGTCTGCACAGCCATTGTCCTTCTACATTTTCATTAACATTCTGCAGTGAATGTTGAAATGGTCAAATAAATGTCACATAACTGAGGGAATATGCGCGTGTGTGCTTCTTTGTCTTTTTCCTATTATTAATACACTCTGGTGAAAAAGGTTTTTAGTGAGCCAATAAACGTGTGAATATCAATCTCCTGTAGGACATATTTTCTTGCATAATAAAAGAAAATGACGGTAAAAGACTTGAGATACAGGTCTTGTTGCATTGTACAGCTTTTATTACATGACACACACACACACACACCCACGCATACACACACACTTACAGTACTGTATGACATTTCGTGGAGCATAAAAAGTGTCGCATATGCAAAATGAGTGATGAGAATAGTAATATTAGTCCACTCGAGACACTTCAACAAATCATAAAAGCAGTCACAAATAACTACTGAATTTTTTTTGTAAAAATTCAAGTAGTAGAATATCCCACTATATTGACTTAAAATGTCCAAAATAATAGATAGATAGATAGATAGATAGATAGATAGATAGATAGATACAAAGTGAATGGGACCCCCGCCTTCTACTCTTCCTGTGTAAAATCTACACCCATGAATTAGCTTTATTTAGTTATGTAGGCTTTAGTTAAATATACTTTGAAAGCAAATGAGAGTAAAGAGAGAAAATGAAAAAGTGAGAGAAGGAAAGCGAGGAGATGCAAGTGATGGAAAAAAGATGATAAAAGATGATAAAATAAAAGATGGGCGAGATAGACGGTTGAGAGAGGGATAAAGACGGGGGAAAAAAACAAAACGGACTTGTGTCAAATAGAACTCGCTGTACTGCTAGAATTTAGGAAGTCACATAATGACATGAAAAAAAAAAATAAAATAAATTCAATGCTAACCACTCCTCACAGGAGAAATGTTACTGCCTTGATACTGTGGTTTCAACGTGAGAGATGAGACAGACACACTGGACGGTCACACTTGGGTCTTCTTAATCTGGCTCACTTGGTGTAGGTAGGCGATGAATAGCTTGGTTCCTTCGATATAGTTGTACCTGGAAGACACGAGAGAGGAGGGAGGAGGATTTGAATTTTGATTAATACTCAGGCCCTCAAGACAGGAATTGTTCTGGATCACTCCCTATTGAACTTGTAAAGCAGCACATTGACAAGTGAGACGCTTTTACATTCCCTCTCTACGGCACTGTATCTACAGCCCGTTCCCACAATGTATTTTTTTTTTCTTCCATGTGCCATTCAAACACCATTGTGATGCATTTTTGCAAATATACCAGAGGACATGGACATTACTCTTCTTATGCTGAAGGAACACAGGATTTTGTTGATTGCTAAAGTTTAATGTCATGTACATGGCTAATGATTATGCCAATTCGCTGTCAGTGTTTTTGCAATGATAATGTCTTAATGTTCTGTAATGTTATTAAAAAGTGTGTTTGAATAAAGAGTGTGCACCTTTGAAAGCAAATTGACCATAAGCACCGCTTCAGATATTATTCACTGAACATGTACTATAATGCCTTTTTAAGATATGGAAATTATTCTTTCTATGTTGAAGGAATATATGATTGATACACGATTGACATTTCGGTTTTTGAGAAAATTACATTGAGGTAACATCGGGCCTTAGGAACGCAGGGTGAACAGGCACCATTTTTACTAACGTGATCCATCAGCAAGCCTCCACGGGCGGCCCCTGCTCCAGTGGGGTGCTGCCAGCACCTCAAATGTGCTACACTGAACACTGAAGCCAGACCAGCATGGCTTAATTTCTGCCTTCAGGGCGGCACTAAGACACATTCCCTCTCACACACATGCAATTCCATGTCTGCCTAATAATATTAAAAGCTCGCTGTGACCTTGTGTAGCGTATTTATTTTAGTCAGTTTTATCTGTATCTGTACTGTCCTTCCTCTAGAGGCCATCCATTTGTCCTTGTGGTAATGTTTGTTGTCATCCGGCTATAAGCTGTCTAATATTAAATGTGCCTCTGCTTGTTATTGCTGCGCTCTTATTACATCGTGCCTGGTGACTTGTGCTCTGTTTTTTCAGTCAATATCTGCAGCGCTCACTACTGAAGGTTTAGCCCAGTTTCTATGTTCTTTTTGCAGTGCTGTCCATGTTTGTGCATGTCATTTAATTTGTTCATTTCTATTTAATGTGAACCCCATCCCACCTCCCACACCAATACTGTAATATCCAGTTTTATGTATAGTTAATGCCAGGGACAGTTGTTGGTATTTCAATTCATGGTTGAGGTTGATCAAAGGATTAGATTGTGTATGCCATGAAGGTGATCATTCCTGCCTCTGCCACACTGGTAAAAATCCTACCTTATACCCTGCCTCTCCGCGGTCTCATTATCACTCCTAAAGGTGAACTGCCACTTTGATGTCGAGGGAAATGCGCAAAAAAAAAAAAACCCTTTTAGTTGACCATCTCCCTCTCTTCAATGAGTCACATGTAGGCAGTAAAGTCAAAGATCGGAGTCAAACCTGCTCATTTTCTCATTCTGGGAGTGCAACCCGTCATCAAAGCCTCCGATAGGCAGCATGATGATGCTTTTCTCTGTGACATCCTGGAAGGTTCTGGCGATGGGGATGGTGCCGCCCTCACGGATCAGATCAGGATCCACGTCAAAGACTGGATGAATAGGGAACATTTAGCGTGCAGTGTTATGGACATGACCTCTATGTTGTCAGGTGTGCTTTACCTTGCCAAAATACAAGGCAAAGCAAGAAACATGAAGGGAGAAAAAGTCATACAAGGAGGACCAGAAATAATTAATAACGGTAATGTCAAAGAAGCATAAAAGTGTTGATTTCTTTTAGTGGTAAAAATGTTTGCTACACCCAGTATTTATTTTAGCATGGTAATAGCAGTGAAAAATTGTATTATAGATGGAGATAATATGCCCAAATAGAGAGTGAAAATGTGGCATAAGAGGGCCAAGAAGACCAACCTAGATTCTTTATTTTGACTTAGGTGTATATAGAAAATGGTTTGGTAACTTAGTCAAAGCTATCTTATCCCAGTAGACCTTTATCACAGCATAAATTAGGACATGGAAATATAAGGGCCAGCACAGGCGTAACTAATTAATTAAAGTTCGATTGCATGTATGTGTGCCAGATGCTTTTCTAGTAATTAACGGCAGGGCAAACAGTGCTGTGTTTGCCCTGCCATTCTTATCAAAATGGATGAAAAAGGTCTATTCACTCCCACTGATTCACTCAAAAAATGTGAAAAACTGCTGGAGCCGGCTGTGCATGGGTAATTCCATTTTGTGAGTACTTGGCCGGCTCCAGCTCCACTGGCTGTGTACTGAGGGTGTCAGGGAGTGACAGGTGTAAATGTGAGGTGAGGGGTGTGCACTGTACCTCTCTTGACAGCAACCTTCCCTGCCTCATAGAGAGGGTGCTGGGTGTCAGCCAGCCAAGGCTTGGCCCCGATGATCATAGTCACCTTCAGCTTGTTAGGACTCTTCCTCTTGGCAAACACTGAGTGCAGGTAGTCTGTTACCTAAAATAATGTGACGAAACGATAACTGTGGAGTGAGACTATGGGAGGAGAGGGTTAGTTAAAGATCTCACATTTTACTCTTTTTTTCGCTTAGTTTCTTGTGCTGTTTAAAAATATTGCTGAAATGTACAGTAAAAGAAGAAACATTTTTTGACCAGTGGGTTCCACCCCATCATTATAACCACTGTTTCTTTAAGCACTGATTTTATGCAAACGAATCCCTGCTCTGATTGGCCACCTTATTGAACGCTAGCCTTTTGGCTCTGATGAGTGGTTATTCTCCCTCAGGTGGACGAATGCAGACTGTCAGCCCTGAGTGAGTGAGTGTCACTATGCACTATAACAGTTTGAGGAATGACATCACTTTCAAATGAGGAGACTGGGAAAACAGGAGGAGTTTCAGATTTCACATTTTCTAGCAGACACAGTGACAATTTTTATTGCCCCATAGAGGACAAAAAAAAAAATCTTAATCCCGAAAGTGCTTACATATGAAAAGGCAAGGAAAGCAGCTTTTAACAACATGGGATCTTTAAAAGAATAAGCTTGATCAAACAGGATAAAATGGAACAGCTCTACTCCCGGTTTGTCAGGACATACAAATTATTAAAGCAACAGTTTGCCCAAAGTACAAAAAAAAAAAAAAAAAAAAAAAAAGGATATTTTCCCATGTACTTATTCGTAGTGCAGTCTATCCATCCAGATAGATTCTGGGAGATTTGGCAAAGTTTCCATTGTGCCGCAGTCTCCTCTGTCTTCCAATACCCTGATACAAGCTGGAGCGGGATGGGTGTTCTTTTCAAAGGGTGTTCAATTCAAACTGTCAAAAATTTACATGTGAAACATCTCAACAGCAACAGCTCTTTCCAAAAACAACGACAGTGATACTCAGCATTATCCACAGCCCAGTGCTGGTGTTCTGTACAGTGTTTTTCAGCAAGAAATAGTTCCCAGCAAAACTCTTTGAAACTATCTGGATGGATAGGGGTTAGTAAGAAAATACTTTTTTGTATTTTGGGTGAACTATTCCTTTACGATATAAATAAGCATTTTTTCGATTTCTTTTTCTTTTTTTAATTTTATCTATTTATTTACTTATTTATTTTATATACCTGCTTCTTGACCATAGCTGGGTCCATATTGGGAACTTGTCTGATGGAGAACTTGGCAGTAACCTTAGCAGGAATGACAGTCTTACTGCCTGGGGCAGAGAAGGCACCCTCGATGCCATGGATGGAGACAGTTGGGTAGCGCCACCTGTGGGCCAATAAGTCTACCTAGAGCAGATAGAAGGATAATTAGATAGGTGCCTGTCCACTACACATTGTCATAGATTGTTATTGCCCTTTTGGAAATTAGACTGTTGACCTTGTTGCTGTACATGAGCTGGCTAACTCCAATCTTGCTCTTGTAGTTTTCAATGTCAAACTCGATGTCCTGGTACATTTTCCATTCCTCATCGGAGAGGGGGGCCACTGCCTCCCTTATCCCAGGGATGAGGATCTTACCACTGGGACTGATCAGCGTGTCTGAGGAGTTGGAGTTAGAATAGAGCAGAATGATGTGATATTTAATCAATCCCTGAGGGGAGATTCTCTGATACCTGAATGACAGTCTGCAAGTTCATTAAACCCTTCTGCGAGCCACCAGTGAAATATAATGTTATGCACATTAAAGGAGCATTTCACCCTTAGACTATACAGTTTGCACCTTTTACTGAGTCCAAGTTGAATTGACTGAACCAGAGATCAAAAAGCTTACCAAGAATGCCAATTA
This sequence comes from Myripristis murdjan, assembly GCF_902150065.1. Lineage (NCBI taxonomy): Eukaryota > Metazoa > Chordata > Actinopteri > Holocentriformes > Holocentridae > Myripristis > Myripristis murdjan. Next base: position 11,271,073 of record NC_043995.1, on the reverse strand, counting down.
GGTCGGTCATTGGCTCTATTACAGTGCCTCCATATACTCCTGAATGTAAATCCTGCTTAGGCCCTTCAACCTGCAAACACACAAGAGGAAATTGATGCGATGGAAGACTGGCTTGTTGAAACACCAAAGTAGGTGCAGAATGCATGTATCTGCGAGTGAATATGTGTTACCACACATCAGTTTTTGTGCATGTAACCAGGCACTGAAAGGCAAAAGTATGCATCAGTACCTCAGCAAAGAAGTAGCAGTTGCCCCTGGTGCCGTAGGTGAGGGCCGGTCGTCTGCTGAGCCAGCCACAGTCTGAGATGATGATATAATCCACATCAGAGAAGAAAGTGTCTCTCTGGGCCAGGATCATGGCATCCAGGCCATTGGAGCCCGTCTCCTCCATCCCCTCAATGATGAACTTGACGTTCACTGGCAGCTCCTGGTGGGGAAAAGCCAGAGAAAACAGTGGCTTTCTGTTAGATCATGCAGACATTTTGGCAGGCAAAAAAGAGAGGCGATGTAATGGAATAGCAGGCTGCTATTGGATGAAAACCTTGTCTCTTCAGCTGTTCAAATTTAATTTAAATTAGATTGACAGCCATGTCATTTTGAAAATATACTGGCTTTGTGGGCTCTGGAATCATAAAACCACAGCCACGAGCTGTGTGTGAAGCTAGTCTTATCACCAACTGCAAAATTCCTATTTCGGAGTGCACCCTGGCATCTGGCTGAGCCTTTCTGATGTGCATATTCAACTATGCATGTTTTGACAAGACAAAGTGGTACTCAGGACTGTAGCAACAGACTACCGCAGTGACTTTGCAAAAATAGCAGTGACTTTGCAAGTTAGTTTGGCTGAAGCTCAGCTCTCTTCCCTGCCTTGCCTCGGGGTACCTAGTCCTTTCCCACTAAATCTTTAAAGTGTTTTATTTGACTAAAATGGACTGCACAAATAAATGTAGGTAATCTTTTGGGTGTAACCTGCCTGTGGGCTCTCCTCCTGCTTTATATTTGAAGTGCTTTCAAGACAAAGGTGCTTTGCAAATAAGATGCTCTAATCTGTCCTTTGCTCTCACTTGAGGACAAAGTTATTTTTCCTGCGACTGTCACATTTGTCTTTATTCAACTGTGCATGCAAAACAACACAGGCGAAAGTAACCCATAAGATTAAAAGTATTGTGAACTTTCTCTCACCACACTAAGGGCCTGGTAAGCCTCCACAGCATGAATCCAGGCTAAAACTGGAGCTTTGTTGTCTGATGCTCCTCTTCCATACAAGTTACCTGCAGACAGAGTGACACAACAGATATTATACATAATGATCATTATGTGGCCTTCACTGAGCCTTACATTCTGCATGTTTCTATAGCACTGTTTCTATAGTATGCACTTATTTGCACTTATTTTAATAATAATAAAATAGCAAAAAAACAATACCTGAAATCACATGCTCTGTAGCCTTAACTTCTATATCCTCATCATGAACATGTGCTCAGTGACAAAATAGAGAAAATCATTTGGCATTCAGGGTTTTTGATAACGGGGTGAGGGGTGTTGGCTGTCTAATTTTAATTTTTAAAATTTTAATTTTTTTTTTTTTTTTTAGTGAATCAATAAGCCCCTCCTTGACCACAGCTCATTAAAAACAGATTGTATAAACTGAAAAAAAAAAAAAAAAACTGTATGTTTAATTTGCTACCAAAAATAAATTATGCTGGGGGAACATGGGATTTAAAAAATAAAGTAAACTAATAATAATAATAATAATTAAAAAAAAAACATATCAGTCAAACCCTAATTTGGTGTGAGCATCACTCAGAATGAAATGAGATGTCATGATCAGGATCAATATCACTAACAGTAGCCTAATGTACCATGTATATAGTGGATGCATTAACAGTCCTTACCATCGATTTCAGTTAAGTTGTAGGGCTCTGTTGCCCAGCCGTCTTCAATCTTAGCTGGCTGGACGTCCACATGACCGTAGATGCACACTGTGCTTTTGTTGGGGTCGTTGCCAAACTGGGCTGTCACCACTTTAGGCAGGGCAAGTGTTTGCCCATCAGGAAGCTGGATACACCGGGGGAGAGCCAGCCGTTAATGTCACCGTTGCCATGGGAGCTCAGGGTGTACAGGGTGAAATATATTGTCCTGTGACTGCATGAGGTCACATTTTCATGTTGGGCTGTCACATGTAGTCTGTTCTCTAACACTATTGTTTTTCACACTGGACTGAGAGGTCAAGGGAGAGAAGAGCTGCTTGCTCAGCCTCTCTTAGCCTTACATGTTGCTACACTTCAGTCTGCCCTCTGAAAACTACTGAATTTGCTACAGGTGTTCTGCACAGTCTCATTCTGTGATTATTTTTTTGATAACAAAGGAATTTCAATATAGATACACAAACAATGTGTAAGGACAGACTAAGGAGATTTTCAGAATTAGAATGAATTCACTCTTCGTTTTTACCTGAACCTTTCAAAATAACTGTTTTCGTATCTTTTGATGTAAAGGGGGGTCATCGTTTGTTGCTTTTCCCTTTCACTAAGACAGCAATGTCACGCAATAACAGTTGTTTTTGTCTTTTGTCTTCACAGTCTTTTTGCCCTCATTACTGGATAGACAGTGAGCATGTTGACTCCTGGCCAAGTACTTACCAGACTATGTGTTTACTGAGTTTGGGGTAAAACTTTGATGCAGCCCAGTCAGTAATGAGGCTCTGGATGCACTACGACCCTGCTTTTTGTGATCACATTTGCTGATCTCATTTGCCACTGTCACTGTCCCTGATCATCCAGCCTCACTGTTTGAAATAAAAATTATTCACCAACTAATTAGGGTAAAATCGCAAATATAATGTGTCAGTATCTCATTATGACAACATTTATAAAAGGGAAGGAGGTCCAGCTCGCTCGGATCAGTGACTCCATCACTGACCTCTTGTTCCCCGATGTCCACCAGCTCCACGCTCCCTCCCATCAGCCTCAGCTTCTGAGCCGTCATCTCCATCATACGATGCAAATCTGGCCTCTTCAAGACATCACTCGAGTCACTCTCGATTGCCACCCAGTCCCGCAGAGCCTAACACGCATTCACACACATACATACACACACACACACACACACACACACACACACACACACACACACACACAAAACACATTAAAAAGATTTTTAAATTTAAAAAATTTAAATTTAAATAATTTAAAAATTTCTGCGTTATTGAAGCATTGAGTTCAGAATGCATTCAGTTCATATGTTGATGAACTACTGGAGGTTATGAAGAATATAGTACTGATACTGCTGCTGCCACCAGTGCATGCAATGAATTCATATTATATGAATGAGTCCAAGGAGATGAAAAACTACTCTAGTCTGTACTGTTCAAGAGTCTTGGGCCAACGTGTGACGCTGCTTTTTAAAGTGCTGGCATTTGGCTGATCTAGAGAAAATCTTTTGCCTGAGTAATGGGGGAGATTTGAAACGTATCCATCACATGCGATTGCTGGAGCATGAAGCGTTTAGGAATTATGCCTCCCCTCCTGTTAGAGCTTCGCATCAGTCATCTGCTTTCTTCATGCATCACTG